>NW_027020387.1:170000-172500 GCF_036884655.1 Musa acuminata AAA Group
GCTTCGCTCGCTGTCCGCCGCTCGCCGCTCGCTCGTGCAGCCAAAAATGGCCAGTTTTGGCCCGTTTTTGGGCCGTTTTGGCCAGTTTTTGGCCTGTTCTTGCATTGCGCGGTGACCGTCGAGAGCGGAGCAAAACGTCAGCCATCTCAGCACCCTGGAACCCCCCGGGTGGCACAGGGCTGGATGGGGCTTTCGTATAGCAGGGACGGTGCTGCCTCTCGCTTCGCTCGCTGTCCGCCGCTCGCCGCTCGCTCGTGCAGCCAAAAATGGCCAGTTTTGGCCCGTTTTTGGGCCGTTTTGGCCAGTTTTTGGCCTGTTCTTGCATTGCGCGGTGACCGTCGAGAGCGGAGCAAAACGTCAGCCATCTCAGCACCCTGGAACCCCCCGGGTGGCACAGGGCTGGATGGGGCTTTCGTATAGCAGGGACGGTGCTGCCTCTCGCTTCGCTCGCTGTCCGCCGCTCGCCGCTCGCTCGTGCAGCCAAAAATGGCCAGTTTTGGCCCGTTTTTGGGCCGTTTTGGCCAGTTTTTGGCCTGTTCTTGCATTGCGCGGTGACCGTCGAGAGCGGAGCAAAACGTCAGCCATCTCAGCACCCTGGAACCCCCCGGGTGGCACAGGGCTGGATGGGGCTTTCGTATAGCAGGGACGGTGCTGCCTCTCGCTTCGCTCGCTGTCCGCCGCTCGCCGCTCGCTCGCGCAGCCAAAAATGGCCAGTTTTGGCCCGTTTTTGGGCCGTTTTGGCCAGTTTTTGGCCTGTTCTTGCATTGCGCGGTGACCGTCGAGAGCGGAGCAAAACGTCAGCCATCTCAGCACCCTGGAACCCCCCGGGTGGCACAGGGCTGGATGGGGCTTTCGTATAGCAGGGACGGTGCTGCCTCTCGCTTCGCTCGCTGTCCGCCGCTCGCCGCTCGCTCGTGCAGCCAAAAATGGCCAGTTTTGGCCCGTTTTTGGGCCGTTTTGGCCAGTTTTTGGCCTGTTCTTGCATTGCGCGGTGACCGTCGAGAGCGGAGCAAAACGTCAGCCATCTCAGCACCCTGGAACCCCCCCCGGGTGGCACAGGGCTGGATGGGGCTTTCGTATAGCAGGGACGGTGCTGCCTCTCGCTTCGCTCGCTGTCCGCCGCTCGCCGCTCGCTCGTGCAGCCAAAAATGGCCAGTTTTGGCCCGTTTTTGGGCCGTTTTGGCCAGTTTTTGGCCTGTTCTTGCATTGCGCGGTGACCGTCGAGAGCGGAGCAAAACGTCAGCCATCTCAGCACCCTGGAACCCCCCGGGTGGCACAGGGCTGGATGGGGCTTTCGTATAGCAGGGACGGTGCTGCCTCTCGCTTCGCTCGCTGTCCGCCGCTCGCCGCTCGCTCGTGCAGCCAAAAATGGCCAGTTTTGGCCCGTTTTTGGGCCGTTTTGGCCAGTTTTTGGCCTGTTCTTGCATTGCGCGGTGACCGTCGAGAGCGGAGCAAAACGTCAGCCATCTCAGCACCCTGGAACCCCCCGGGTGGCACAGGGCTGGATGGGGCTTTCGTATAGCAGGGACTGTGCTGCCTCTCGCTTCGCTCGCTGTCCGCCGCTCGCCGCTCGCTCGCGCAGCCAAAAATGGCCAGTTTTGGCCCGTTTTTGGGCCGTTTTGGCCAGTTTTTGGCCTGTTCTTGCATTGCGCGGTGACCGTCGAGAGCGGAGCAAAACGTCAGCCATCTCAGCACCCTGGAACCCCCCGGGTGGCACAGGGCTGGATGGGGCTTTCGTATAGCAGGGACGGTGCTGCCTCTCGCTTCGCTCGCTGTCCGCCGCTCGCCGCTCGCTCGTGCAGCCAAAAATGGCCAGTTTTGGCCCGTTTTTGGGCCGTTTTGGCCAGTTTTTGGCCTGTTCTTGCATTGCGCGGTGACCGTCGAGAGCGGAGCAAAACGTCAGCCATCTCAGCACCCTGGAACCCCCCGGGTGGCACAGGGCTGGATGGGGCTTTCGTATAGCAGGGACGGTGCTGCCTCTCGCTTCGCTCGCTGTCCGCCGCTCGCCGCTCGCTCGTGCAGCCAAAAATGGCCAGTTTTGGCCCGTTTTTGGGCCGTTTTGGCCAGTTTTTGGCCTGTTCTTGCATTGCGCGGTGACCGTCGAGAGCGGAGCAAAACGTCAGCCATCTCAGCACCCTGGAACCCCCCGGGTGGCACAGGGCTGGATGGGGCTTTCGTATAGCAGGGACGGTGCTGCCTCTCGCTTCGCTCGCTGTCCGCCGCTCGCCGCTCGCTCGTGCAGCCAAAAATGGCCAGTTTTGGCCCGTTTTGGGGCCGTTTTGGCCAGTTTTTGGCCTGTTCTTGCATTGCGCGGTGACCGTCGAGAGCGGAGCAAAACGTCAGCCATCTCAGCACCCTGGAACCCCCCGGGTGGCACAGGGCTGGATGGGGCTTTCGTATAGCAGGGACGGTGCTGCCTCTCGCTTCGCTCGCTGTCCGCCGCTCGCCGCTCGCTCGCGCAGCCAAAAATGGCCAGTTTTGGCCCGTTTTTGGGCCGTTT
>NW_027020387.1:182500-185000 GCF_036884655.1 Musa acuminata AAA Group
CCGTTCTTGCGTGGTGCGGTGACCGTCGTGAGCGGAGCAAAACGTCAGCCATCTCAGCACCCTGGAACCCCCCGGGTGGCACAGGGCTGGATGGGGCTTTCGTATATAGCAGGGACGGTGCTGCCTCTCGCTTCGCTCGCTGTCCGCCGCTCGCCGCTCGCTCGCGCAGCCAAAAATGGCCAGTTTTGGCCCGTTTTTGGGCCGTTTTGGCCAGTTTTTGGCCTGTTCTTGCATTGCGCGGTGACCGTCGAGAGCGGAGCAAAACGTCAGCCATCTCAGCACCCTGGAACCCCCCGGGTGGCACAGGGCTGGATGGGGCTTTCGTATAGCAGGGACGGTGCTGCCTCTCGCTTCGCTCGCTGTCCGCCGCTCGCCGCTCGCTCGTGCAGCCAAAAATGGCCAGTTTTGGCCCGTTTTTGGGCCGTTTTGGCCAGTTTTTGGCCTGTTCTTGCATTGCGCGGTGACCGTCGAGAGCGGAGCAAAACGTCAGCCATCTCAGCACCCTGGAACCCCCCGGGTGGCACAGGGCTGGATGGGGCTTTCGTATAGCAGGGACGGTGCTGCCTCTCGCTTCGCTCGCTGTCCGCCGCTCGCCGCTCGCTCGTGCAGCCAAAAATGGCCAGTTTTGGCCCGTTTTTGGGCCGTTTTGGCCAGTTTTTGGCCTGTTCTTGCATTGCGCGGTGACCGTCGAGAGCGGAGCAAAACGTCAGCCATCTCAGCACCCTGGAACCCCCCGGGTGGCACAGGGCTGGATGGGGCTTTCGTATAGCAGGGACGGTGCTGCCTCTCGCTTCGCTCGCTGTCCGCCGCTCGCCGCTCGCTCGTGCAGCCAAAAATGGCCAGTTTTGGCCCGTTTTTGGGCCGTTTTGGCCAGTTTTTGGCCTGTTCTTGCATTGCGCGGTGACCGTCGAGAGCGGAGCAAAACGTCAGCCATCTCAGCACCCTGGAACCCCCCGGGTGGCACAGGGCTGGATGGGGCTTTCGTATAGCAGGGACGGTGCTGCCTCTCGCTTCGCTCGCTGTCCGCCGCTCGCCGCTCGCTCGTGCAGCCAAAAATGGCCAGTTTTGGCCCGTTTTTGGGCCGTTTTGGCCAGTTTTTGGCCTGTTCTTGCATTGCGCGGTGACCGTCGAGAGCGGAGCAAAACGTCAGCCATCTCAGCACCCTGGAACCCCCCGGGTGGCACAGGGCTGGATGGGGCTTTCGTATAGCAGGGACGGTGCTGCCTCTCGCTTCGCTCGCTGTCCGCCGCTCGCCGCTCGCTCGCGCAGCCAAAAATGGCCAGTTTTGGCCCGTTTTTGGGCCGTTTTGGCCAGTTTTTGGCCTGTTCTTGCATTGCGCGGTGACCGTCGAGAGCGGAGCAAAACGTCAGCCATCTCAGCACCCTGGAACCCCCCGGGTGGCACAGGGCTGGATGGGGCTTTCGTATAGCAGGGACGGTGCTGCCTCTCGCTTCGCTCGCTGTCCGCCGCTCGCCGCTCGCGCAGCCAAAAATGGCCAGTTTTGGCCCGTTTTTGGGCCGTTTTGGCCAGTTTTTGGCCTGTTCTTGCATTGCGCGGTGACCGTCGAGAGCGGAGCAAAACGTCAGCCATCTCAGCACCCTGGAACCCCCCGGGTGGCACAGGGCTGGATGGGGCTTTCGTATAGCAGGGACGGTGCTGCCTCTCGCTTCGCTCGCTGTTCGCCGCTCGCCGCTCGCTCGCGCAGCCAAAAATGGCCAGTTTTGGCCCGTTTTTGGGCTGTTTTGGCCAGTTTTTGGCCTGTTCTTGCGTGGTGCGGTGACCGTCGTGAGCGGAGCAAAACGTCAGCCATCTCAGCACCCTGGAACCCCCCGGGTGGCACAGGGCTGGATGGGGCTTTCGTATAGCAGGGACGGTGCTGCCTCTCGCTTCGCTCGCTGTTCGCCGCTCGCCGCTCGCTCGCGCAGCCAAAAATGGCCAGTTTTGGCCCGTTTTTGGGCTGTTTTGGCCTGTTTTTGGGCTGTTCTTGTGTGGCGCGGTGACCGTCGTGAGCGGAGCAAAATGTCAGCCATCTCAGCACCCTGGAACCCCCCGGGTGGCACAGGGCTGGATGGGGCTTTCGTATAGCAGGGACGGTGCTGCCTCGCGCTTCGCTCGCTGTTCGCCGCTCTCCGCTCGCTCGCGCAGCAAAAAATGGCCAGTTTTGGCCCGTTTTTGGGCTGTTTTGGCCGGTTTTTGGCCTGTTCTTGCGTGCCGCGGCGACCGTCGTGAGCGGAGCAAAACGTCAGCCATCTCAGCACCCTGGAACCCCCCGGGTGGCACAGGGCTGGATGGGGCTTTCGTATAGCAGGGACGGTGCTGCCTCTCGCTTCGCTCGCTGTCCGCCGCTCGCTGCTCGCTCGCGCAGCCAAAAATGGCCAGTTTTGGCCCGTTTTTGGGCTGTTTTGGCCTGTTTTTGGGCTGTTCTTGTGTGCCGCGGCGACCGTCGTGAGCGGAGCAAAATGTCAGCCATCTCAGCACCCTGGAACCCCCCGGGTGGCAC
>NW_027020388.1:2500-5000 GCF_036884655.1 Musa acuminata AAA Group
CGCGACGCAAGAACAGGCAAAAACCTGGCCAAAACGGCCAAAAACGGCCAAAACTGGCCATTTTTGGACTGCGCGAGCGAGCGGCGAGCGGCGGACAACGAGCGAAAGCGAGAGGCAGCACCGATCCCTGCTATTACGAAAGCCCCATCCAGCCCTGTGCCCACCCCGGGGGGTTCCAGGGTGCTGAGATGGCTGACATTTTGCTCCGCTCACGACGGTCACCGCGCGACGCAAGAACAGCCCAAAAACAGGCCAAAACGGCCCAAAAACGGGACAAAACTGGCCATTTTTGGCTGCGGCGAGCGAGCGGCGAGCGGCGGACAGCGAGCTAAGCGAGAGGCAGCACCGTCTCCTGCTATACGAAAGCCCCATCCAGCCCTGTGCCACCCGGGGGGTTCCAGGGTGCTGAGATGGCTGACATTTTGCTCCGCTCACGGACGGTCACCGCGCGACGCAAGAACAGGCCCAAAAACAGGGCCCAAAAACGGCCCAAAAACGGCCAAAACTGGCCATTTTTGGCTGCGCTGAGCGAGCAGGCGAGCGGCGGACAGCGAGCGAAGCGAGAGGCATCACCGTCCCTGCTATACGAAAGCCCCCGATCCAGCCCTGTGCCACCCGGGGGGGTTCCAGGGTGCTGAGATGGCTGACATTTTGCTCCGCTCAAGATGGTCACCGCGCAACGCAAAAACAGGCCAAAAAACTGGCCAAAACGGGCCAAAACTGGCCATTTTTGGCTGCGCGAGCAGAGCGGGCGAGCGGCGAACAGCGAGCGAAGCGAGAGGCAGCACCGTCCTGCTATACGAAAGCCCCATCCAGCCCTGTGCCACCCGGGGGGTTCCAGGGTGCTGAGATGGCTGACATTTTGCTCCGCTCTACGACGGTCACCGCGCGACGCAAGAACAGGCCAAAAACTGGCCAAAACGGCCCAAAAACGGGCCAAAAACTGGCCATTTTTGGGCTGCAGCGAGCGAGCGGCGAGCGGCGGACAGCGAGCGAAGCGAGAGGCAGCACCGTCCCTGCTATACGAAAGCCCCATCCAGCCCTGTGCCACCCGGGGGGTTCCAGGGTG
Organism: Musa acuminata AAA Group; assembly: GCF_036884655.1. Classification (NCBI taxonomy): domain Eukaryota; kingdom Viridiplantae; phylum Streptophyta; class Magnoliopsida; order Zingiberales; family Musaceae; genus Musa; species Musa acuminata. Next base: position 3,570 of record NW_027020388.1, read on the forward strand.
CTGAGATGGCTGACATTTTGCTCCGCTCACGACGGTCACCGCGCGACGCAAGAACAGCCCAAAAACAGGCCAAAACGGCCCAAAAACGGGACAAAACTGGCCATTTTTGGCTGCGCGAGCGAGCGGCGAGCGGCGGACAGCGAGCGAAGCGAGATGGCAGCACCGTCCTGCTATACGAAAGCCCCATCCAGCCCTGTGCCACCCGGGGGGTTCAGGGTGCTGAGATGGCTGACATTTTGCTCCGCTCACGACGGTCACCGCGCGACGCAAGAACAGCCCAAAAACAGGCCAAAACGGCCCAAAAAACGGGCCAAAACTGGCCATTTTTGGCTGCGCGAGCGAGCAGCGAGCGGCGGACAGCGAGCGAAGCGAGAGGCATCACCCGTCCCTGCTATACGAAAGCCCCATCCAGCCCTGTGCCACCCGGGGGGTTCCAGGGTGCTGAGATGGCTGACATTTTGCTCCGCTCAAGATGGTCACCCGCGCAACGCAAAAACAGGCCAAAAACTGGCCAAAACGGGCCAAAACCTGGCCATTTTTGGCTGCGCGAGCGAGCGGCGAGCGGCGAACAGCGAGCGAAGCGAGAGGCAGCACCGTCCCTGCTATACGAAAGCCCCATCCAGCCCTGTGCCACCCGGGGGGTTCCAGGGTGCTGAGATGGCTGACATTTTGCTCCGCTCACGAACGGTCACCGCGCGACGCAAGAACAGGCCAAAAACTGGCCAAAACGGCCCAAAAACGGGCCAAAACTGGCCATTTTTGGCTGCGCGAGCGAGCGGCGAGCGGCGGACAGCGAGCGAAGCGAGAGGCAGCACCGTCCCTGCTATACGAAAGCCCCATCCAGCCCTGTGCCACCCGGGGGTTCCAGGGTGCTGAGATGGCTGACATTTTGCTCCGCTCACGACGGTCACCGCGCGACGCAAGAACAGGCCAAAAACTGGCCAAAACTGCCCAAAAACGGGACAAAACTGGCCATTTTTGGCTGCGCGAGGGAGCGGCGAGCGGCGGACAGCGAGCGAAGCGAGAGGCAGCACCGTCCCTGCTATACGAAAGCCCCATCCAGCCCTGTGCCACCCGGGGGGTTCCAGGGTGCTGAGATGGCTGACATTTTGCTCCGCTCAAGACGGTCACCGCGGCAACGCAAAAACAGGCCAAAAACTGGCCAAAAACGGCCCAAAAACGGGCCAAAACTGGCCATTTTTGGCTGGGCAAGCGAGCGGCGAGCGGCGGACAGCGAGCGAAGCGAGAGGCAGCACCTTCCCTGCTATACGAAAGCCCCATCCAGCCCTGTGCCACCCGGGGGTTCCAGGGTGCTGAGATGGCTGACATTTTGCTCCGCTCAAGACGGTCACCGCGCAACGCAAAAACAGGCCAAAAACTGGCCAAAACGGCCCAAAAACGGGCCAAAACTGGCCATTTTTGGCTAGGCAA
>NW_027020388.1:12500-15000 GCF_036884655.1 Musa acuminata AAA Group
AAAACAGCCCAAAGAGGGGCCAAAACTGGCCATTTTTGGCTGCGCGAGCAAGCGGCGAGCGACGGACAGCAAGCAAAGCGAGAGGCAGCACAGTCCCTGCTATACGAAAGCCCCATCCAGCCCTGTGCCACCCGGGGGGTTCCAGGGTGCTGAGATGGCTGACATTTTGCTCCGCTCACGACGGTCACCGCGCAACGCAAGAACAGGCCAAAAACTTGCCAAAACGGCCCAAAAACGGGCCAAAACTGGCCATTTTTGGCTGCGCGAGCGAGCGGCGAACAGCGAGCGAAGCGAGAGGCAGCACCGTCCCTGCTATACGAAAGCCCCATCCAGCCCTGTGCCACCCGGGGGGTTCCAGGGTGCTGAGATGGCTGACATTTTGCTCCGCTCACGACGGTCACCGCGCGACGCAAGAACAGCCCAAAAACAGGCCAAAACGGCCCAAAAACGGGCCAAAACTGGCCATTTTTGGCTGCGCGAGCGAGCGGAGAGCGGCGGACAGCGAGCTAAGCGAGAGGCAGCACCGTCCCTGCTATACGAAAGCCCCATCCAGCCCTGTGCCACCCGGGGGGTTCCAGGGTGCTGAGATGGCTGACATTTTGCTCCGCTCACGACGGTCACCGCGCGACGCAAGAACAGCCCAAAAACAGGCCAAAACGGCCCAAAAACGGGCCAAAACTGGCCATTTTTGGCTGCGCGAGCGAGCAGCGAGCGGCGGACAGCGAGCGAAGCGAGAGGCATCACCGTCCCTGCTATACGAAAGCCCCATCCAGCCCTGTGCCACCCGGGGGGTTCCAGGGTGCTGAGATGGCTGACATTTTGCTCCGCTCAAGATGGTCACCGCGCAACGCAAAAACAGGCCAAAAACTGGCCAAAACGGGCCAAAACTGGCCATTTTTGGCTGCGCGAGCGAGCGGCGAGCGGCGGACAGCGAGCGAAGCGAGAGGCAGCACCGTCCCTGCTATACGAAAGCCCCATCCAGCCCTGTGCCACCCGGGGGGTTCCAGGGTGCTGAGATGGCTGACATTTTGCTCCGCTCACGACGGTCACCGCGCGACGCAAGAACAGGCCAAAAACTGGCCAAAACGGCCCAAAAACGGGCCAAAACTGGCCATTTTTGGCTGCGCGAGCGAGCGGCGAGCGGCGGACAACGAGCGAAGCGAGAGGCAGCACCATCCCTGCTATACGAAAGCCCCATCCAGCCCTGTGCCACCCGGGGGGTTCCAGGGTGCTGAGATGGCTGACATTTTGCTCCGCTCACGACGGTCACCGCGCGACGCAAGAACAGCCCAAAAACAGGCCAAAACGGCCCAAAAACGGGACAAAACTGGCCATTTTTGGCTGCGCGAGCGAGCGGCGAGCGGCGGACAGCGAGCTAAGCGAGAGGCAGCACCGTCCCTGCTATACGAAAGCCCCATCCAGCCCTGTGCCACCCGGGGGGTTCCAGGGTGCTGAGATGGCTGACATTTTGCTCCGCTCACGACGGTCACCGCGCGACGCAAGAACAGGCCAAAAACAGGCCAAAACGGCCCAAAAACGGGCCAAAACTGGCCATTTTTGGCTGCGTGAGCGAGCAGCGAGCGGCGGACAGCGAGCGAAGCGAGAGGCATCACCGTCCCTGCTATACGAAAGCCCCATCCAGCCCTGTGCCACCCGGGGGGTTCCAGGGTGCTGAGATGGCTGACATTTTGCTCCGCTCAAGATGGTCACCGCGCAACGCAAAAACAGGCCAAAAACTGGCCAAAACGGGCCAAAACTGGCCATTTTTGGCTGCGCGAGCGAGCGGCGAGCGGCGAACAGCGAGCGAAGCGAGAGGCAGCACCGTCCCTGCTATACGAAAGCCCCATCCAGCCCTGTGCCACCCGGGGGGTTCCAGGGTGCTGAGATGGCTGACATTTTGCTCCGCTCACGACGGTCACCGCGCGACGCAAGAACAGGCCAAAAACTGGCCAAAACGGCCCAAAAACGGGCCAAAACTGGCCATTTTTGGCTGCGCGAGCGAGCGGCGAGCGGCGGACAGCGAGCGAAGCGAGAGGCAGCACCGTCCCTGCTATACGAAAGCCCCATCCAGCCCTGTGCCACCCGGGGGGTTCCAGGGTGCTGAGATGGCTGACATTTTGCTCCGCTCACGACGGTCACCGCGCGACGCAAGAACAGCCCAAAAACAGGCCAAAACGGCCCAAAAACGGGACAAAACTGGCCATTTTTGGCTGCGCGAGCGAGCGGCGAGCGGCGGACAGCGAGCGAAGCGAGAGGCAGCACCGTCCCTGCTATACGAAAGCCCCATCCAGCCCTGTGCCACCCGGGGGGTTCCAGGGTGCTGAGATGGCTGACATTTTGCTCCGCTCACGACGGTCACCGCGCGACGCAAGAACAGCCCAAAAACAGGCCAAAACGGCCCAAAAACGGGCCAAAACTGGCCATTTTTGGCTGCGCGAGCGAGCAGCGAGCGGCGGACAGCGAGCGAAGCGAGAGGCATCACCGTCCCTGCTATACGAAA
>NW_027020388.1:35000-37500 GCF_036884655.1 Musa acuminata AAA Group
GCTGCGCGAGCGAGCGGAGAGCGGCGGACAGCGAGCTAAGCGAGAGGCAGCACCGTCCCTGCTATACGAAAGCCCCATCCAGCCCTGTGCCACCCGGGGGGTTCCAGGGTGCTGAGATGGCTGACATTTTGCTCCGCTCACGACGGTCACCGCGCGACGCAAGAACAGCCCAAAAACAGGCCAAAACGGCCCAAAAACGGGCCAAAACTGGCCATTTTTGGCTGCGCGAGCGAGCAGCGAGCGGCGGACAGCGAGCGAAGCGAGAGGCATCACCGTCCCTGCTATACGAAAGCCCCATCCAGCCCTGTGCCACCCGGGGGGTTCCAGGGTGCTGAGATGGCTGACATTTTGCTCCGCTCAAGATGGTCACCGCGCAACGCAAAAACAGGCCAAAAACTGGCCAAAACGGGCCAAAACTGGCCATTTTTGGCTGCGCGAGCGAGCGGCGAGCGGCGGACAGCGAGCGAAGCGAGAGGCAGCACCGTCCCTGCTATACGAAAGCCCCATCCAGCCCTGTGCCACCCGGGGGGTTCCAGGGTGCTGAGATGGCTGACATTTTGCTCCGCTCACGACGGTCACCGCGCGACGCAAGAACAGGCCAAAAACTGGCCAAAACGGCCCAAAAACGGGCCAAAACTGGCCATTTTTGGCTGCGCGAGCGAGCGGCGAGCGGCGGACAACGAGCGAAGCGAGAGGCAGCACCATCCCTGCTATACGAAAGCCCCATCCAGCCCTGTGCCACCCGGGGGGTTCCAGGGTGCTGAGATGGCTGACATTTTGCTCCGCTCACGACGGTCACCGCGCGACGCAAGAACAGCCCAAAAACAGGCCAAAACGGCCCAAAAACGGGACAAAACTGGCCATTTTTGGCTGCGCGAGCGAGCGGCGAGCGGCGGACAGCGAGCTAAGCGAGAGGCAGCACCGTCCCTGCTATACGAAAGCCCCATCCAGCCCTGTGCCACCCGGGGGGTTCCAGGGTGCTGAGATGGCTGACATTTTGCTCCGCTCACGACGGTCACCGCGCGACGCAAGAACAGGCCAAAAACAGGCCAAAACGGCCCAAAAACGGGCCAAAACTGGCCATTTTTGGCTGCGCGAGCGAGCAGCGAGCGGCGGACAGCGAGCGAAGCGAGAGGCATCACCGTCCCTGCTATACGAAAGCCCCATCCAGCCCTGTGCCACCCGGGGGGTTCCAGGGTGCTGAGATGGCTGACATTTTGCTCCGCTCAAGATGGTCACCGCGCAACGCAAAAACAGGCCAAAAACTGGCCAAAACGGGCCAAAACTGGCCATTTTTGGCTGCGCGAGCGAGCGGCGAGCGGCGAACAGCGAGCGAAGCGAGAGGCAGCACCGTCCCTGCTATACGAAAGCCCCATCCAGCCCTGTGCCACCCGGGGGGTTCCAGGGTGCTGAGATGGCTGACATTTTGCTCCGCTCACGACGGTCACCGCGCGACGCAAGAACAGGCCAAAAACTGGCCAAAACGGCCCAAAAACGGGCCAAAACTGGCCATTTTTGGCTGCGCGAGCGAGCGGCGAGCGGCGGACAGCGAGCGAAGCGAGAGGCAGCACCGTCCCTGCTATACGAAAGCCCCATCCAGCCCTGTGCCACCCGGGGGGTTCCAGGGTGCTGAGATGGCTGACATTTTGCTCCGCTCACGACGGTCACCGCGCGACGCAAGAACAGCCCAAAAACAGGCCAAAACGGCCCAAAAACGGGACAAAACTGGCCATTTTTGGCTGCGCGAGCGAGCGGCGAGCGGCGGACAGCGAGCGAAGCGAGAGGCAGCACCGTCCCTGCTATACGAAAGCCCCATCCAGCCCTGTGCCACCCGGGGGGTTCCAGGGTGCTGAGATGGCTGACATTTTGCTCCGCTCACGACGGTCACCGCGCGACGCAAGAACAGCCCAAAAACAGGCCAAAACGGCCCAAAAACGGGCCAAAACTGGCCATTTTTGGCTGCGCGAGCGAGCAGCGAGCGGCGGACAGCGAGCGAAGCGAGAGGCATCACCGTCCCTGCTATACGAAAGCCCCATCCAGCCCTGTGCCACCCGGGGGGTTCCAGGGTGCTGAGATGGCTGACATTTTGCTCCGCTCAAGATGGTCACCGCGCAACGCAAAAACAGGCCAAAAACTGGCCAAAACGGGCCAAAACTGGCCATTTTTGGCTGCGCGAGCGAGCGGCGAGCGGCGAACAGCGAGCGAAGCGAGAGGCAGCACCGTCCCTGCTATACGAAAGCCCCATCCAGCCCTGTGCCACCCGGGGGGTTCCAGGGTGCTGAGATGGCTGACATTTTGCTCCGCTCACGACGGTCACCGCGCGACGCAAGAACAGGCCAAAAACTGGCCAAAACGGCCCAAAAACGGGCCAAAACTGGCCATTTTTGGCTGCGCGAGCGAGCGGCGAGCGGCGGACAGCGAGCGAAGCGAGAGGCAGCACCGTCCCTGCTATACGAAAGCCCCATCCAGCCCTGTGCCACCCGGGGGGTTCCAGGGTGCT
>NW_027020388.1:57500-60000 GCF_036884655.1 Musa acuminata AAA Group
AGGCAGCACCGTCCCTGCTATACGAAAGCCCCATCCAGCCCTGTGCCACCCGGGGGGTTCCAGGGTGCTGAGATGGCTGACATTTTGCTCCGCTCACGACGGTCACCGCGCGACGCAAGAACAGGCCAAAAACTGGCCAAAACGGCCCAAAAACGGGCCAAAACTGGCCATTTTTGGCTGCGCGAGCGAGCGGCGAGCGGCGGACAACGAGCGAAGCGAGAGGCAGCACCATCCCTGCTATACGAAAGCCCCATCCAGCCCTGTGCCACCCGGGGGGTTCCAGGGTGCTGAGATGGCTGACATTTTGCTCCGCTCACGACGGTCACCGCGCGACGCAAGAACAGCCCAAAAACAGGCCAAAACGGCCCAAAAAAGGGACAAAACTGGCCATTTTTGGCTGCGCGAGCGAGCGGCGAGCGGCGGACAGCGAGCTAAGCGAGAGGCAGCACCGTCCCTGCTATACGAAAGCCCCATCCAGCCCTGTGCCACCCGGGGGGTTCCAGGGTGCTGAGATGGCTGACATTTTGCTCCGCTCACGACGGTCACCGCGCGACGCAAGAACAGGCCAAAAACAGGCCAAAACGGCCCAAAAACGGGCCAAAACTGGCCATTTTTGGCTGCGCGAGCGAGCAGCGAGCGGCGGACAGCGAGCGAAGCGAGAGGCATCACCGTCCCTGCTATACGAAAGCCCCATCCAGCCCTGTGCCACCCGGGGGGTTCCAGGGTGCTGAGATGGCTGACATTTTGCTCCGCTCAAGATGGTCACCGCGCAACGCAAAAACAGGCCAAAAACTGGCCAAAACGGGCCAAAACTGGCCATTTTTGGCTGCGCGAGCGAGCGGCGAGCGGCGAACAGCGAGCGAAGCGAGAGGCAGCACCGTCCCTGCTATACGAAAGCCCCATCCAGCCCTGTGCCACCCGGGGGGTTCCAGGGTGCTGAGATGGCTGACATTTTGCTCCGCTCACGACGGTCACCGCGCGACGCAAGAACAGGCCAAAAACTGGCCAAAACGGCCCAAAAACGGGCCAAAACTGGCCATTTTTGGCTGCGCGAGCGAGCGGCGAGCGGCGGACAGCGAGCGAAGCGAGAGGCAGCACCGTCCCTGCTATACGAAAGCCCCATCCAGCCCTGTGCCACCCGGGGGGTTCCAGGGTGCTGAGATGGCTGACATTTTGCTCCGCTCACGACGGTCACCGCGCGACGCAAGAACAGCCCAAAAACAGGCCAAAACGGCCCAAAAACGGGACAAAACTGGCCATTTTTGGCTGCGCGAGCGAGCGGCGAGCGGCGGACAGCGAGCGAAGCGAGAGGCAGCACCGTCCCTGCTATACGAAAGCCCCATCCAGCCCTGTGCCACCCGGGGGGTTCCAGGGTGCTGAGATGGCTGACATTTTGCTCCGCTCACGACGGTCACCGCGCGACGCAAGAACAGCCCAAAAACAGGCCAAAACGGCCCAAAAACGGGCCAAAACTGGCCATTTTTGGCTGCGCGAGCGAGCAGCGAGCGGCGGACAGCGAGCGAAGCGAGAGGCATCACCGTCCCTGCTATACGAAAGCCCCATCCAGCCCTGTGCCACCCGGGGGGTTCCAGGGTGCTGAGATGGCTGACATTTTGCTCCGCTCAAGATGGTCACCGCGCAACGCAAAAACAGGCCAAAAACTGGCCAAAACGGGCCAAAACTGGCCATTTTTGGCTGCGCGAGCGAGCGGCGAGCGGCGAACAGCGAGCGAAGCGAGAGGCAGCACCGTCCCTGCTATACGAAAGCCCCATCCAGCCCTGTGCCACCCGGGGGGTTCCAGGGTGCTGAGATGGCTGACATTTTGCTCCGCTCACGACGGTCACCGCGCGACGCAAGAACAGGCCAAAAACTGGCCAAAACGGCCCAAAAACGGGCCAAAACTGGCCATTTTTGGCTGCGCGAGCGAGCGGCGAGCGGCGGACAGCGAGCGAAGCGAGAGGCAGCACCGTCCCTGCTATACGAAAGCCCCATCCAGCCCTGTGCCACCCGGGGGGTTCCAGGGTGCTGAGATGGCTGACATTTTGCTCCGCTCACGACGGTCACCGCGCGACGCAAGAACAGGCCAAAAACTGGCCAAAACGGCCCAAAAACGGGACAAAACTGGCCATTTTTGGCTGCGCGAGGGAGCGGCGAGCGGCGGACAGCGAGCGAAGCGAGAGGCAGCACCGTCCCTGCTATACGAAAGCCCCATCCAGCCCTGTGCCACCCGGGGGGTTCCAGGGTGCTGAGATGGCTGACATTTTGCTCCGCTCAAGACGGTCACCGCGCAACGCAAAAACAGGCCAAAAACTGGCCAAAACGGCCCAAAAACGGGCCAAAACTGGCCATTTTTGGCTGGGCAAGCGAGCGGCGAGCGGCGGACAGCGAGCGAAGCGAGAGGCAGCACCTTCCCTGCTATACGAAAGCCCCATCCAGCCCTGTGCCACCCGGGGGGTTCCAGGGTGCTGAGATGGCTGACATTTTGCTCCGCTCAAGACGG
>NW_027020388.1:90000-92500 GCF_036884655.1 Musa acuminata AAA Group
CGCAAGAACAGCCCAAAAACAGGCCAAAACGGCCCAAAAACGGGCCAAAACTGGCCATTTTTGGCTGCGCGAGCGAGCGGAGAGCGGCGGACAGCGAGCTAAGCGAGAGGCAGCACCGTCCCTGCTATACGAAAGCCCCATCCAGCCCTGTGCCACCCGGGGGGTTCCAGGGTGCTGAGATGGCTGACATTTTGCTCCGCTCACGACGGTCACCGCGCGACGCAAGAACAGCCCAAAAACAGGCCAAAACGGCCCAAAAACGGGCCAAAACTGGCCATTTTTGGCTGCGCGAGCGAGCAGCGAGCGGCGGACAGCGAGCGAAGCGAGAGGCATCACCGTCCCTGCTATACGAAAGCCCCATCCAGCCCTGTGCCACCCGGGGGGTTCCAGGGTGCTGAGATGGCTGACATTTTGCTCCGCTCAAGATGGTCACCGCGCAACGCAAAAACAGGCCAAAAACTGGCCAAAACGGGCCAAAACTGGCCATTTTTGGCTGCGCGAGCGAGCGGCGAGCGGCGGACAGCGAGCGAAGCGAGAGGCAGCACCGTCCCTGCTATACGAAAGCCCCATCCAGCCCTGTGCCACCCGGGGGGTTCCAGGGTGCTGAGATGGCTGACATTTTGCTCCGCTCACGACGGTCACCGCGCGACGCAAGAACAGGCCAAAAACTGGCCAAAACGGCCCAAAAACGGGCCAAAACTGGCCATTTTTGGCTGCGCGAGCGAGCGGCGAGCGGCGGACAACGAGCGAAGCGAGAGGCAGCACCATCCCTGCTATACGAAAGCCCCATCCAGCCCTGTGCCACCCGGGGGGTTCCAGGGTGCTGAGATGGCTGACATTTTGCTCCGCTCACGACGGTCACCGCGCGACGCAAGAACAGCCCAAAAACAGGCCAAAACGGCCCAAAAACGGGACAAAACTGGCCATTTTTGGCTGCGCGAGCGAGCGGCGAGCGGCGGACAGCGAGCTAAGCGAGAGGCAGCACCGTCCCTGCTATACGAAAGCCCCATCCAGCCCTGTGCCACCCGGGGGGTTCCAGGGTGCTGAGATGGCTGACATTTTGCTCCGCTCACGACGGTCACCGCGCGACGCAAGAACAGGCCAAAAACAGGCCAAAACGGCCCAAAAACGGGCCAAAACTGGCCATTTTTGGCTGCGCGAGCGAGCAGCGAGCGGCGGACAGCGAGCGAAGCGAGAGGCATCACCGTCCCTGCTATACGAAAGCCCCATCCAGCCCTGTGCCACCCGGGGGGTTCCAGGGTGCTGAGATGGCTGACATTTTGCTCCGCTCAAGATGGTCACCGCGCAACGCAAAAACAGGCCAAAAACTGGCCAAAACGGGCCAAAACTGGCCATTTTTGGCTGCGCGAGCGAGCGGCGAGCGGCGAACAGCGAGCGAAGCGAGAGGCAGCACCGTCCCTGCTATACGAAAGCCCCATCCAGCCCTGTGCCACCCGGGGGGTTCCAGGGTGCTGAGATGGCTGACATTTTGCTCCGCTCACGACGGTCACCGCGCGACGCAAGAACAGGCCAAAAACTGGCCAAAACGGCCCAAAAACGGGCCAAAACTGGCCATTTTTGGCTGCGCGAGCGAGCGGCGAGCGGCGGACAGCGAGCGAAGCGAGAGGCAGCACCGTCCCTGCTATACGAAAGCCCCATCCAGCCCTGTGCCACCCGGGGGGTTCCAGGGTGCTGAGATGGCTGACATTTTGCTCCGCTCACGACGGTCACCGCGCGACGCAAGAACAGCCCAAAAACAGGCCAAAACGGCCCAAAAACGGGACAAAACTGGCCATTTTTGGCTGCGCGAGCGAGCGGCGAGCGGCGGACAGCGAGCGAAGCGAGAGGCAGCACCGTCCCTGCTATACGAAAGCCCCATCCAGCCCTGTGCCACCCGGGGGGTTCCAGGGTGCTGAGATGGCTGACATTTTGCTCCGCTCACGACGGTCACCGCGCGACGCAAGAACAGCCCAAAAACAGGCCAAAACGGCCCAAAAACGGGCCAAAACTGGCCATTTTTGGCTGCGCGAGCGAGCAGCGAGCGGCGGACAGCGAGCGAAGCGAGAGGCATCACCGTCCCTGCTATACGAAAGCCCCATCCAGCCCTGTGCCACCCGGGGGGTTCCAGGGTGCTGAGATGGCTGACATTTTGCTCCGCTCAAGATGGTCACCGCGCAACGCAAAAACAGGCCAAAAACTGGCCAAAACGGGCCAAAACTGGCCATTTTTGGCTGCGCGAGCGAGCGGCGAGCGGCGAACAGCGAGCGAAGCGAGAGGCAGCACCGTCCCTGCTATACGAAAGCCCCATCCAGCCCTGTGCCACCCGGGGGGTTCCAGGGTGCTGAGATGGCTGACATTTTGCTCCGCTCACGACGGTCACCGCGCGACGCAAGAACAGGCCAAAAACTGGCCAAAACGGCCCAAAAACGGGCCAAAACTGGCCATTTTTGGCTGCGCGAGCGAGCGGCGAGCGGCGGACAGCGAGCGAAGCGAGAGGCAG
>NW_027020388.1:112500-115000 GCF_036884655.1 Musa acuminata AAA Group
CAAAACTGGCCATTTTTGGCTGCGCGAGCGAGCGGCGAGCGGCGGACAGCGAGCGAAGCGAGAGGCAGCACCGTCCCTGCTATACGAAAGCCCCATCCAGCCCTGTGCCACCCGGGGGGTTCCAGGGTGCTGAGATGGCTGACATTTTGCTCCGCTCACGACGGTCACCGCGCGACGCAAGAACAGGCCAAAAACTGGCCAAAACGGCCCAAAAACGGGCCAAAACTGGCCATTTTTGGCTGCGCGAGCGAGCGGCGAGCGGCGGACAACGAGCGAAGCGAGAGGCAGCACCATCCCTGCTATACGAAAGCCCCATCCAGCCCTGTGCCACCCGGGGGGTTCCAGGGTGCTGAGATGGCTGACATTTTGCTCCGCTCACGACGGTCACCGCGCGACGCAAGAACAGCCCAAAAACAGGCCAAAACGGCCCAAAAACGGGACAAAACTGGCCATTTTTGGCTGCGCGAGCGAGCGGCGAGCGGCGGACAGCGAGCTAAGCGAGAGGCAGCACCGTCCCTGCTATACGAAAGCCCCATCCAGCCCTGTGCCACCCGGGGGGTTCCAGGGTGCTGAGATGGCTGACATTTTGCTCCGCTCACGACGGTCACCGCGCGACGCAAGAACAGGCCAAAAACAGGCCAAAACGGCCCAAAAACGGGCCAAAACTGGCCATTTTTGGCTGCGCGAGCGAGCAGCGAGCGGCGGACAGCGAGCGAAGCGAGAGGCATCACCGTCCCTGCTATACGAAAGCCCCATCCAGCCCTGTGCCACCCGGGGGGTTCCAGGGTGCTGAGATGGCTGACATTTTGCTCCGCTCAAGATGGTCACCGCGCAACGCAAAAACAGGCCAAAAACTGGCCAAAACGGGCCAAAACTGGCCATTTTTGGCTGCGCGAGCGAGCGGCGAGCGGCGAACAGCGAGCGAAGCGAGAGGCAGCACCGTCCCTGCTATACGAAAGCCCCATCCAGCCCTGTGCCACCCGGGGGGTTCCAGGGTGCTGAGATGGCTGACATTTTGCTCCGCTCACGACGGTCACCGCGCGACGCAAGAACAGGCCAAAAACTGGCCAAAACGGCCCAAAAACGGGCCAAAACTGGCCATTTTTGGCTGCGCGAGCGAGCGGCGAGCGGCGGACAGCGAGCGAAGCGAGAGGCAGCACCGTCCCTGCTATACGAAAGCCCCATCCAGCCCTGTGCCACCCGGGGGGTTCCAGGGTGCTGAGATGGCTGACATTTTGCTCCGCTCACGACGGTCACCGCGCGACGCAAGAACAGCCCAAAAACAGGCCAAAACGGCCCAAAAACGGGACAAAACTGGCCATTTTTGGCTGCGCGAGCGAGCGGCGAGCGGCGGACAGCGAGCGAAGCGAGAGGCAGCACCGTCCCTGCTATACGAAAGCCCCATCCAGCCCTGTGCCACCCGGGGGGTTCCAGGGTGCTGAGATGGCTGACATTTTGCTCCGCTCACGACGGTCACCGCGCGACGCAAGAACAGCCCAAAAACAGGCCAAAACGGCCCAAAAACGGGCCAAAACTGGCCATTTTTGGCTGCGCGAGCGAGCAGCGAGCGGCGGACAGCGAGCGAAGCGAGAGGCATCACCGTCCCTGCTATACGAAAGCCCCATCCAGCCCTGTGCCACCCGGGGGGTTCCAGGGTGCTGAGATGGCTGACATTTTGCTCCGCTCAAGATGGTCACCGCGCAACGCAAAAACAGGCCAAAAACTGGCCAAAACGGGCCAAAACTGGCCATTTTTGGCTGCGCGAGCGAGCGGCGAGCGGCGAACAGCGAGCGAAGCGAGAGGCAGCACCGTCCCTGCTATACGAAAGCCCCATCCAGCCCTGTGCCACCCGGGGGGTTCCAGGGTGCTGAGATGGCTGACATTTTGCTCCGCTCACGACGGTCACCGCGCGACGCAAGAACAGGCCAAAAACTGGCCAAAACGGCCCAAAAACGGGCCAAAACTGGCCATTTTTGGCTGCGCGAGCGAGCGGCGAGCGGCGGACAGCGAGCGAAGCGAGAGGCAGCACCGTCCCTGCTATACGAAAGCCCCATCCAGCCCTGTGCCACCCGGGGGGTTCCAGGGTGCTGAGATGGCTGACATTTTGCTCCGCTCACGACGGTCACCGCGCGACGCAAGAACAGGCCAAAAACTGGCCAAAACGGCCCAAAAACGGGACAAAACTGGCCATTTTTGGCTGCGCGAGGGAGCGGCGAGCGGCGGACAGCGAGCGAAGCGAGAGGCAGCACCGTCCCTGCTATACGAAAGCCCCATCCAGCCCTGTGCCACCCGGGGGGTTCCAGGGTGCTGAGATGGCTGACATTTTGCTCCGCTCAAGACGGTCACCGCGCAACGCAAAAACAGGCCAAAAACTGGCCAAAACGGCCCAAAAACGGGCCAAAACTGGCCATTTTTGGCTGGGCAAGCGAGCGGCGAGCGGCGGACAGCGAGCGAAGCGAGAGGCAGCACCTTCCCTGCTATACGAAAGCCCCATCCAGCC
>NW_027020389.1:10000-12500 GCF_036884655.1 Musa acuminata AAA Group
GGATGGGGCTTTCGTATAGCAGGGACGGTGCTGCCTCTCGCTTCGCTCGCTGTCCGCCGCTCGCCGCTCGCTCGTGCAGCCAAAAATGGCCAGTTTTGGCCCGTTTTTGGGCCGTTTTGGCCAGTTTTTGGCCTGTTCTTGCATTGCGCGGTGACCGTCGAGAGCGGAGCAAAACGTCAGCCATCTCAGCACCCTGGAACCCCCCGGGTGGCACAGGGCTGGATGGGGCTTTCGTATAGCAGGGACGGTGCTGCCTCTCGCTTCGCTCGCTGTCCGCCGCTCGCCGCTCGCTCGTGCAGCCAAAAATGGCCAGTTTTGGCCCGTTTTTGGGCCGTTTTGGCCAGTTTTTGGCCTGTTCTTGCATTGCGCGGTGACCGTCGAGAGCGGAGCAAAACGTCAGCCATCTCAGCACCCTGGAACCCCCCGGGTGGCACAGGGCTGGATGGGGCTTTCGTATAGCAGGGACGGTGCTGCCTCTCGCTTCGCTCGCTGTCCGCCGCTCGCCGCTCGCTCGTGCAGCCAAAAATGGCCAGTTTTGGCCCGTTTTTGGGCCGTTTTGGCCAGTTTTTGGCCTGTTCTTGCATTGCGCGGTGACCGTCGAGAGCGGAGCAAAACGTCAGCCATCTCAGCACCCTGGAACCCCCCGGGTGGCACAGGGCTGGATGGGGCTTTCGTATAGCAGGGACGGTGCTGCCTCTCGCTTCGCTCGCTGTCCGCCGCTCGCCGCTCGCTCGTGCAGCCAAAAATGGCCAGTTTTGGCCCGTTTTTGGGCCGTTTTGGCCAGTTTTTGGCCTGTTCTTGCATTGCGCGGTGACCGTCGAGAGCGGAGCAAAACGTCAGCCATCTCAGCACCCTGGAACCCCCCGGGTGGCACAGGGCTGGATGGGGCTTTCGTATAGCAGGGACGGTGCTGCCTCTCGCTTCGCTCGCTGTCCGCCGCTCGCCGCTCGCTCGTGCAGCCAAAAATGGCCAGTTTTGGCCCGTTTTTGGGCCGTTTTGGCCAGTTTTTGGCCTGTTCTTGCATTGCGCGGTGACCGTCGAGAGCGGAGCAAAACGTCAGCCATCTCAGCACCCTGGAACCCCCCGGGTGGCACAGGGCTGGATGGGGCTTTCGTATAGCAGGGACGGTGCTGCCTCTCGCTTCGCTCGCTGTCCGCCGCTCGCCGCTCGCTCGTGCAGCCAAAAATGGCCAGTTTTGGCCCGTTTTTGGGCCGTTTTGGCCAGTTTTTGGCCTGTTCTTGCATTGCGCGGTGACCGTCGAGAGCGGAGCAAAACGTCAGCCATCTCAGCACCCTGGAACCCCCCGGGTGGCACAGGGCTGGATGGGGCTTTCGTATAGCAGGGACGGTGCTGCCTCTCGCTTCGCTCGCTGTCCGCCGCTCGCCGCTCGCTCGTGCAGCCAAAAATGGCCAGTTTTGGCCCGTTTTTGGGCCGTTTTGGCCAGTTTTTGGCCTGTTCTTGCATTGCGCGGTGACCGTCGAGAGCGGAGCAAAACGTCAGCCATCTCAGCACCCTGGAACCCCCCGGGTGGCACAGGGCTGGATGGGGCTTTCGTATAGCAGGGACGGTGCTGCCTCTCGCTTCGCTCGCTGTCCGCCGCTCGCCGCTCGCTCGCGCAGCCAAAAATGGCCAGTTTTGGCCCGTTTTTGGGCCGTTTTGGCCAGTTTTTGGCCTGTTCTTGCATTGCGCGGTGACCGTCGAGAGCGGAGCAAAACGTCAGCCATCTCAGCACCCTGGAACCCCCCGGGTGGCACAGGGCTGGATGGGGCTTTCGTATAGCAGGGACGGTGCTGCCTCTCGCTTCGCTCGCTGTCCGCCGCTCGCCGCTCGCTCGTGCAGCCAAAAATGGCCAGTTTTGGCCCGTTTTTGGGCCGTTTTGGCCAGTTTTTGGCCTGTTCTTGCATTGCGCGGTGACCGTCGAGAGCGGAGCAAAACGTCAGCCATCTCAGCACCCTGGAACCCCCCGGGTGGCACAGGGCTGGATGGGGCTTTCGTATAGCAGGGACGGTGCTGCCTCTCGCTTCGCTCGCTGTCCGCCGCTCGCCGCTCGCTCGTGCAGCCAAAAATGGCCAGTTTTGGCCCGTTTTTGGGCCGTTTTGGCCAGTTTTTGGCCTGTTCTTGCATTGCGCGGTGACCGTCGAGAGCGGAGCAAAACGTCAGCCATCTCAGCACCCTGGAACCCCCCGGGTGGCACAGGGCTGGATGGGGCTTTCGTATAGCAGGGACGGTGCTGCCTCTCGCTTCGCTCGCTGTCCGCCGCTCGCCGCTCGCTCGTGCAGCCAAAAATGGCCAGTTTTGGCCCGTTTTTGGGCCGTTTTGGCCAGTTTTTGGCCTGTTCTTGCATTGCGCGGTGACCGTCGAGAGCGGAGCAAAACGTCAGCCATCTCAGCACCCTGGAACCCCCCGGGTGGCACAGGGCTGGATGGGGCTTTCGTATAGCAGGGACGGTGCTGCCTCTCGCTTCGCTCGCTGTCCGCCGCTCGCCGCTCGCTCGCGCAGC
>NW_027020389.1:25000-34300 GCF_036884655.1 Musa acuminata AAA Group
ATCATTACATCCAACACCTTGTTTAGAAGTTTGTCCGTGACATTCTCCCCCACTTATCCCTTCGACGTCCTCGTCGAAGCCTTTGTGAACACTGCAACTCTTCGCCTTTGCTGAGTCTTCAATCTTCTGCTCCAGCTGCAATGCGCCTCCTGGCTCCCAGCTGCTCTCCGCTGCTGTTTTTGAGTAGTCGAACCTTTGATCCGCCATGCTGCTTCAACTCGCCAATGACTCTGACTCTGGTGTGGGGTTGGCTGAGTTGTGTTGATCCTCGTTGATTCCTGCGGATCCACCAAAATGAAGGAAAAGACCATCCTTACTGCGCCAGTCTCTCAAAAATTCCACATGCTGCTTGAACTGGGTGGATGCTTGTTGGAGCTTTAACGAGCATCGCCTCGCAAACTTCTGATGTTTTGGGTCCTTCCTCCACAACATATGCTCATTGACTCTTCTTTCAGTTAGTTGTCACATCCAAGTAGGTTCGCATCACTTCCGCTTTCGATTGGCATTTCGTTGGGAAATGAAGCGGACAATCTACTCTCAGTAGCACTGATCACCGTTGGTGAGGATTTGACAACTGTTGTCTTCCATTCTCTTCGAAGGGTCTTTGAACTTGTGCAGAGCTCCTCTGCTGGATAGATAAGAGAACTGGGGTACTCGGTTTCGCCCATTCTCTTAAGAGTTGAGAAGGCAAAGGTTACTTGACTTCGCCCGCCTCCTCGAGGTTGTACTTCATGCATCGAGCTGGTTACTGGCCTTCGCCTGCTCTTTGCTCACACTTCTGAAGCACTTGAAGTGTTTGCACTCCTTGCGTTGAGTTAGCTACTGTGATTCACCTTCTCAATGCCATTGAACTTCTGGAATGCAGGAAGTTTTCACCCCAACTTGGAGTAATTCTCTGATAGATGAGGTCGCCTCTGGGATTATACCGTCTTCTCCATCAACCCTGCCGCCTACTACACTGAGTAGCAAAGGTACAGCACCGCGTACTGCTTGCTTCGTTCCTTGGTCGTGCACTCTTGCATGACCCGAAGTCCTTCACTTACGGCTATCTTGATGAGAAACTTGTTGACACCGGTCTTACGAAGTTTCTTGGCCTCTGCCCTTCAGCCTTGTCTCGGTACTTGGAGATTGCCTCTGCATGCTCCACCTCCTCGGCCCCTTTCACGACCAAGCGCTCTCCCTCCGTGAGAGCAAGGGATCAATGACTTTGATGGAAGTCCCGCCTCTGCGGTACCATGGCGCTGCCATGCCCATGGCCCTACTATCCGTCGCCTCGCATCTACATCCCCTTTCTTCACAATCAGTAGATATGCCTTCGTGACACTCCTCTGAGTCCACCTCCATTCTCACTGATTGCTTGATTTTGGGTAGCTAAGTCCCTCTGGACTTGTCGTCGCTTCCTCGCCCCTTTCGACCTCCTGCTTCAACACATCTCTGTTCTCCAAGCAGTCTGTTTGGTCGATGGAAAGACAGACTGCAACTCCCATGCATGGCCTCTGCCATCACATTGTAGGGTTTGCACCGATTCTGTTCTCCTTAGCTTCCTTGGTAGCAACGTTCGCTTACTCGACCTTGTCCTCTGACCTGTCGGGCTCCCTTAAGCGAATATGAGCTCTGGAGCAGTCCAACTCTCCAGCTGCTTCGATCATACCTCTGCATGATCAAGTCCCTCCCATGGAACTCACTGGTACTTGCATTCGAACTTTTCCCTTAGTGGAACACAGCCCCCATATGCTGATGACCAAGGTTTTCGTCCGATGCAAAGTTCGATGCACGCACGGAAGACCCGCCTCTGCGGTACCATGGCCTTCACTCCTTGAATCCATAGCCCTTCTTGCCGTCGTGTTGTTCACCGAAGCGGAGCTCCCAGTAGCTCCTGATCATACCTCCATATGATCTCATCCCTCACGGGACTCTGTCGTGTGTATCGCATTGCCATGAACTGTCCCACCACGATCCGCTGCACCATGTCGCCTCCTGGTGACATCTCCATTGCATTCTGATCCTTGTGGAATAAACTCGAATTGTGAACCCTCCATGTGTGGCCTCTGCCAATACATCGCAGGGTCTCCTCCACCTTCGATTTTGTTCGCTCCTTTGGCAATCGACCTTCATCCACCCACTCTTGGGCCACACCTAGATGAAGCACCGCTCTAGGACAGTCCGTCGCCTAGAAGCTCCCGAAGTCCACCGACTTCGCTGTAAATTGTGCACCATTGCCTGGATCCTGGGCCTCTGCCCCTACCAGCACAATCTCCACTGCGCACCGCTTCCCTCATGGCAACTTGAATGACAACACTGTGGCATATTCTTCAAGAGTACCCGCCTCTGCGTCCTCTTGCCCCGTGCTAAGGCCTTCTGAACTCAACTCCGCCTCCGCAAATTGAGTCGCCTTAGTTCCTCCATCAAATGCTCTTCCGAGATAAGGTGCATGTGCCCCGAAGCTCCCTTCGTCTTTGGCACCATGCAAGATGAGTTCGCTCTGTCAGAATGAAGGACCCATGGAACAGCATGATTCTACTCCTGCCTCTGCAAGAGTTCATGTCCTTGACCTCTGTCTAGGGAAAGCGCTGTGCCTCTGCTCCATGTTCCAACTTCTATGCTGGCTCCCTTCATGCGGCTTGGGTACTTCGCCAAGTTACACCCCAGTTGCTCCGCTCCTCGTTTTTTGCATTGAGTCGATGGTGGCCCTTGCGCCCACCATTCCACGGGTCAGCCCTCCCTTGAGTCCGATCTCCATATCGACTCTAAGTGTGCCTTCATTTAAGTTGCTTCAGGTCGCTCCCCCACTTGATCTCGCAATGCATCCACCCATGCATTCTCTCGAGCGAGATCATGTGACAACTCCTCGCTGCTTGCTCGGTCCATTGAGCTTCGTGGAGTTGTTGTTTGTGAGGTACTCCTCCTCAACATGTGAAGTCCGTCTCACATGATTCTCCCTCTGGAGAGCCGAGACTTATCCCTCCTGGATAACTGTCCCGTTGGAGCAACATCTCTCTTCGTTTCGGAGACCACCATCCCCTTGGACTACTCCGATCTGCTGAACAAACTGTGCATTGTTCTGCCTCTTGCAAACGCACTTGCTAGATTGCGACTCCACGTCAATACAGCCCCCACTGTACCCCTCAAGGCCTAGCAACATGCTGAACTCATTGCACACTTCAGCCTCCTACGGACGTATCCTTCGCTTGCCAAAGAGAATGTTTCAATGCTCCATGGCGCCGAGTCTCGGTCGCCTTGGGATGGCCACGAACATTCCGTCGTCCGCATACAAGCCCATGCATGAGTACCAAATTCTTCGAGTTAGCAATTCCCCTCACCTCTGTGAGCTTTGCACAACTCTTTTGGTCGTTGCACAACTCATTCCACCTTGCATGGTCTCATTCTTGCCAAGCGCCTCGCTTGCCTAGAGCACCATCAAGTATAGTTGTCAACGTTGAGCCGTAGCTCAAACTCAGCCATCCCAACCTTTGTGCGCTCCAAATTTTTCCAAGCTTGCCTGTTCTCGTGGTGCCTCTTGCGCGAAGGGTTGGCCAATCCTCTGAATGCCAATTTCAGATGCCCGCTCCTCTGAGCGACTCTTTTCCCTACATCTCCATGCCCGTTTTCCCTCAAACGGTCGCGCGTTTCTGACTGCCCTCAACGCAGCCCCGCTAGGTCCCCCACGTTTGCATGTCAAGTGTTTCTATGAGTGCTTGTCCCGCTCTGATACCATATGACACGGACTTAGCTGGTTTTGCCTAAGTCGTGCGGCACCCTTGCGCGTCCGTCCGCAAAGGTCAGCCTCCCCGAAGCCTCCCATTGTCCCTTAGGACCAACAAAAGAGAGAACGGGTTAAAGAGAACGCCTCAAACGGGATCCACAAGCAAACATGTCCGAAAAACACTTCATAGACAAAGCAAATTACAAACAGACTTTACAAGCTCTGAACAGTGGCACAACAAAGGGTAAAATGGTCCATTACAGACCGAAAAGCTCTCGCACGTGTCTACATGACACAACCTTTATTTACAAGCCTAAAGAGGCCACCAACCCAACTAACATGGGACTTATAAGCCTTCGGCTGCCCCTTTACATTCTGTACAAGGCATGAACATGCCAAACGACACGGACATACATAATCATTACATCCAACACCTTGTTTAGAAGTTTGTCCGTGACAGGGTGGCACAGGGCTGGATGGGGCTTTCGTATAGCAGGGACGGTGCTGCCTCTCGCTTCGCTCGCTGTCCGCCGCTCGCCGCTCGCTCGTGCAGCCAAAAATGGCCAGTTTTGGCCCGTTTTTGGGCCGTTTTGGCCAGTTTTTGGCCTGTTCTTGCATTGCGCGGTGACCGTCGAGAGCGGAGCAAAACGTCAGCCATCTCAGCACCCTGGAACCCCCCGGGTGGCACAGGGCTGGATGGGGCTTTCGTATAGCAGGGACGGTGCTGCCTCTCGCTTCGCTCGCTGTCCGCTGCTCGCCGCTCGCTCGTGCAGCCAAAAATGGCCAGTTTTGGCCCGTTTTTGGGCCGTTTTGGCCAGTTTTTGGCCTGTTCTTGCATTGCGCGGTGACCGTCGAGAGCGGAGCAAAACGTCAGCCATCTCAGCACCCTGGAACCCCCCGGGTGGCACAGGGCTGGATGGGGCTTTCGTATAGCAGGGACGGTGCTGCCTCTCGCTTCGCTCGCTGTCCGCCGCTCGCCGCTCGCTCGTGCAGCCAAAAATGGCCAGTTTTGGCCCGTTTTTGGGCCGTTTTGGCCAGTTTTTGGCCTGTTCTTGCATTGCGCGGTGACCGTCGAGAGCGGAGCAAAACGTCAGCCATCTCAGCACCCTGGAACCCCCCGGGTGGCACAGGGCTGGATGGGGCTTTCGTATAGCAGGGACGGTGCTGCCTCTCGCTTCGCTCGCTGTCCGCCGCTCGCCGCTCGCTCGTGCAGCCAAAAATGGCCAGTTTTGGCCCGTTTTTGGGCCGTTTTGGCCAGTTTTTGGCCTGTTCTTGCATTGCGCGGTGACCGTCGAGAGCGGAGCAAAACGTCAGCCATCTCAGCACCCTGGAACCCCCCGGGTGGCACAGGGCTGGATGGGGCTTTCGTATAGCAGGGACGGTGCTGCCTCTCGCTTCGCTCGCTGTCCGCCGCTCGCCGCTCGCTCGCGCAGCCAAAAATGGCCAGTTTTGGCCCGTTTTTGGGCCGTTTTGGCCAGTTTTTGGCCTGTTCTTGCATTGCGCGGTGACCGTCGAGAGCGGAGCAAAACGTCAGCCATCTCAGCACCCTGGAACCCCCCGGGTGGCACAGGGCTGGATGGGGCTTTCGTATAGCAGGGACGGTGCTGCCTCTCGCTTCGCTCGCTGTCCGCCGCTCGCCGCTCGCTCGTGCAGCCAAAAATGGCCAGTTTTGGCCCGTTTTTGGGCCGTTTTGGCCAGTTTTTGGCCTGTTCTTGCATTGCGCGGTGACCGTCGAGAGCGGAGCAAAACGTCAGCCATCTCAGCACCCTGGAACCCCCCGGGTGGCACAGGGCTGGATGGGGCTTTCGTATAGCAGGGACGGTGCTGCCTCTCGCTTCGCTCGCTGTCCGCCGCTCGCCGCTCGCTCGTGCAGCCAAAAATGGCCAGTTTTGGCCCGTTTTTGGGCCGTTTTGGCCAGTTTTTGGCCTGTTCTTGCATTGCGCGGTGACCGTCGAGAGCGGAGCAAAACGTCAGCCATCTCAGCACCCTGGAACCCCCCGGGTGGCACAGGGCTGGATGGGGCTTTCGTATAGCAGGGACGGTGCTGCCTCTCGCTTCGCTCGCTGTCCGCCGCTCGCCGCTCGCTCGTGCAGCCAAAAATGGCCAGTTTTGGCCCGTTTTTGGGCCGTTTTGGCCAGTTTTTGGCCTGTTCTTGCATTGCGCGGTGACCGTCGAGAGCGGAGCAAAACGTCAGCCATCTCAGCACCCTGGAACCCCCCGGGTGGCACAGGGCTGGATGGGGCTTTCGTATAGCAGGGACGGTGCTGCCTCTCGCTTCGCTCGCTGTCCGCCGCTCGCCGCTCGCTCGCGCAGCCAAAAATGGCCAGTTTTGGCCCGTTTTTGGGCCGTTTTGGCCAGTTTTTGGCCTGTTCTTGCATTGCGCGGTGACCGTCGAGAGCGGAGCAAAACGTCAGCCATCTCAGCACCCTGGAACCCCCCGGGTGGCACAGGGCTGGATGGGGCTTTCGTATAGCAGGGACGGTGCTGCCTCTCGCTTCGCTCGCTGTCCGCCGCTCGCCGCTCGCTCGTGCAGCCAAAAATGGCCAGTTTTGGCCCGTTTTTGGGCCGTTTTGGCCAGTTTTTGGCCTGTTCTTGCATTGCGCGGTGACCGTCGAGAGCGGAGCAAAACGTCAGCCATCTCAGCACCCTGGAACCCCCCGGGTGGCACAGGGCTGGATGGGGCTTTCGTATAGCAGGGACGGTGCTGCCTCTCGCTTCGCTCGCTGTCCGCCGCTCGCCGCTCGCTCGTGCAGCCAAAAATGGCCAGTTTTGGCCCGTTTTTGGGCCGTTTTGGCCAGTTTTTGGCCTGTTCTTGCATTGCGCGGTGACCGTCGAGAGCGGAGCAAAACGTCAGCCATCTCAGCACCCTGGAACCCCCCGGGTGGCACAGGGCTGGATGGGGCTTTCGTATAGCAGGGACGGTGCTGCCTCTCGCTTCGCTCGCTGTCCGCCGCTCGCCGCTCGCTCGTGCAGCCAAAAATGGCCAGTTTTGGCCCGTTTTTGGGCCGTTTTGGCCAGTTTTTGGCCTGTTCTTGCATTGCGCGGTGACCGTCGAGAGCGGAGCAAAACGTCAGCCATCTCAGCACCCTGGAACCCCCCGGGTGGCACAGGGCTGGATGGGGCTTTCGTATAGCAGGGACGGTGCTGCCTCTCGCTTCGCTCGCTGTCCGCCGCTCGCCGCTCGCTCGCGCAGCCAAAAATGGCCAGTTTTGGCCCGTTTTTGGGCCGTTTTGGCCAGTTTTTGGCCTGTTCTTGCATTGCGCGGTGACCGTCGAGAGCGGAGCAAAACGTCAGCCATCTCAGCACCCTGGAACCCCCCGGGTGGCACAGGGCTGGATGGGGCTTTCGTATAGCAGGGACGGTGCTGCCTCTCGCTTCGCTCGCTGTCCGCCGCTCGCCGCTCGCGCAGCCAAAAATGGCCAGTTTTGGCCCGTTTTTGGGCCGTTTTGGCCAGTTTTTGGCCTGTTCTTGCATTGCGCGGTGACCGTCGAGAGCGGAGCAAAACGTCAGCCATCTCAGCACCCTGGAACCCCCCGGGTGGCACAGGGCTGGATGGGGCTTTCGTATAGCAGGGACGGTGCTGCCTCTCGCTTCGCTCGCTGTTCGCCGCTCGCCGCTCGCTCGCGCAGCCAAAAATGGCCAGTTTTGGCCCGTTTTTGGGCTGTTTTGGCCAGTTTTTGGCCTGTTCTTGCGTGGTGCGGTGACCGTCGTGAGCGGAGCAAAACGTCAGCCATCTCAGCACCCTGGAACCCCCCGGGTGGCACAGGGCTGGATGGGGCTTTCGTATAGCAGGGACGGTGCTGCCTCTCGCTTCGCTCGCTGTTCGCCGCTCGCCGCTCGCTCGCGCAGCCAAAAATGGCCAGTTTTGGCCCGTTTTTGGGCTGTTTTGGCCTGTTTTTGGGCTGTTCTTGTGTGGCGCGGTGACCGTCGTGAGCGGAGCAAAATGTCAGCCATCTCAGCACCCTGGAACCCCCCGGGTGGCACAGGGCTGGATGGGGCTTTCGTATAGCAGGGACGGTGCTGCCTCGCGCTTCGCTCGCTGTTCGCCGCTCTCCGCTCGCTCGCGCAGCAAAAAATGGCCAGTTTTGGCCCGTTTTTGGGCTGTTTTGGCCAGTTTTTGGCCTGTTCTTGCGTGCCGCGGCGACCGTCGTGAGCGGAGCAAAACGTCAGCCATCTCAGCACCCTGGAACCCCCCGGGTGGCACAGGGCTGGATGGGGCTTTCGTATAGCAGGGACGGTGCTGCCTCTCGCTTCGCTCGCTGTCCGCCGCTCGCTGCTCGCTCGCGCAGCCAAAAATGGCCAGTTTTGGCCCGTTTTTGGGCTGTTTTGGCCTGTTTTTGGGCTGTTCTTGTGTGCCGCGGCGACCGTCGTGAGCGGAGCAAAATGTCAGCCATCTCAGCACCCTGGAACCCCCCGGGTGGCACAGGGCTGGATGGGGCTTTCGTATAGCAGGGACGGTGCTGCCTCTCGCTTCGCTCGCTGTCCGCCGCTCGCCGCTCGCTCGCGCAGCCAAAAATGGCCAGTTTTGGCCCGTTTTTGGGCCGTTTTGGCCAGTTTTTGGCCTGTTCTTGCGTTGCGCGGTGACCGTCGAGAGCGGAGCAAAACGTCAGCCATCTCAGCACCCTGGAACCCCCCGGGTGGCACAGGGCTGGATGGGGCTTTCGTATAGCAGGGACGGTGCTGCCTCTCGCTTCGCTCGCTGTCCGCCGCTCGCCGCTCGCTCGCGCAGCCAAAAATGGCCAGTTTTGGCCCGTTTTTGGGCCGTTTTGGCCAGTTTTTGGCCTGTTCTTGCGTTGCGCGGTGACCGTCGAGAGCGGAGCAAAACGTCAGCCATCTCAGCACCCTGGAACCCCCCGGGTGGCACAGGGCTGGATGGGGCTTTCGTATAGCAGGGACGGTGCTGCCTCTCGCTTCGCTCGCTGTCCGCCGCTCGCCGCTCGCTCGCGCAGCCAAAAATGGCCAGTTTTGGCCCGTTTTTGGGCCGTTTTGGCCAGTTTTTGGCCTGTTCTTGCTTTGCGCGGTGACCGTCGAGAGTGGAGCAAAACGTCAGCCATCTCAGCACCCTGGAACCCCCCAGGTGGCACAGGGCTGGATGGGGCTTTTGTATAGCAGGGATGGTGCTGCCTCTCGCTTCGCTCGCTGTCCGCATCTCGTCGCTTGCTCGCGCAGCCAAAAATGGCCTGTTTTGGCCCGTTTTTGGGCTGTTTTGGCCTGTTTCTGGGCCATTTTTGCTTCGCTTGAAATCTTCTTCTTCCTTGTGTGGCCAATAATGCCTTGCTTTGTACTTCTTCGTGCACGGCGGTGTCTTGTCGTCGATTGCCTTGTTTGATCGGCCACTTGAGTCTTTGTTACTCGTGGTTGGCGACGGGCTGTCCGATGGGGTGACTGTGTCGGCATGTGAGCGGTGATAGATTTGTATGCCGCGGTGGGCTCCCTGCTATTGTGCAGTTGACCACCGACGTTGCAAGTCTCTTCAATGACACTCTGTTTGAACGGAGATGCGTGTGTTGCCTGTACAATCTATCTAGTTCCTTTGGAAATAGACATTGTTTACCTCGCTTATCCACTTCTCATGTCCTATATGAATGAGAAGTGTC
>NW_027020390.1:10000-12500 GCF_036884655.1 Musa acuminata AAA Group
GGCTGACATTTTGCTCCGCTCACGACGGTCGCCGCGGCACACAAGAACAGCCCAAAAACAGGCCAAAACAGCCCAAAAACGGGCCAAAACTGGCCATTTTTGGCTGCGCGAGCGAGCAGCGAGCGGCGGACAGCGAGCGAAGCGAGAGGCAGCACCGTCCCTGCTATACGAAAGCCCCATCCAGCCCTGTGCCACCCGGGGGGTTCCAGGGTGCTGAGATGGCTGACGTTTTGCTCCGCTCACGACGGTCGCCGCGGCACGCAAGAACAGGCCAAAAACTGGCCAAAACAGCCCAAAAACGGGCCAAAACTGGCCATTTTTTGCTGCGCGAGCGAGCGGAGAGCGGCGAACAGCGAGCGAAGCGCGAGGCAGCACCGTCCCTGCTATACGAAAGCCCCATCCAGCCCTGTGCCACCCGGGGGGTTCCAGGGTGCTGAGATGGCTGACATTTTGCTCCGCTCACGACGGTCACCGCGCCACACAAGAACAGCCCAAAAACAGGCCAAAACAGCCCAAAAACGGGCCAAAACTGGCCATTTTTGGCTGCGCGAGCGAGCGGCGAGCGGCGAACAGCGAGCGAAGCGAGAGGCAGCACCGTCCCTGCTATACGAAAGCCCCATCCAGCCCTGTGCCACCCGGGGGGTTCCAGGGTGCTGAGATGGCTGACGTTTTGCTCCGCTCACGACGGTCACCGCACCACGCAAGAACAGGCCAAAAACTGGCCAAAACAGCCCAAAAACGGGCCAAAACTGGCCATTTTTGGCTGCGCGAGCGAGCGGCGAGCGGCGAACAGCGAGCGAAGCGAGAGGCAGCACCGTCCCTGCTATACGAAAGCCCCATCCAGCCCTGTGCCACCCGGGGGGTTCCAGGGTGCTGAGATGGCTGACGTTTTGCTCCGCTCTCGACGGTCACCGCGCAATGCAAGAACAGGCCAAAAACTGGCCAAAACGGCCCAAAAACGGGCCAAAACTGGCCATTTTTGGCTGCGCGAGCGGCGAGCGGCGGACAGCGAGCGAAGCGAGAGGCAGCACCGTCCCTGCTATACGAAAGCCCCATCCAGCCCTGTGCCACCCGGGGGGTTCCAGGGTGCTGAGATGGCTGACGTTTTGCTCCGCTCTCGACGGTCACCGCGCAATGCAAGAACAGGCCAAAAACTGGCCAAAACGGCCCAAAAACGGGCCAAAACTGGCCATTTTTGGCTGCGCGAGCGAGCGGCGAGCGGCGGACAGCGAGCGAAGCGAGAGGCAGCACCGTCCCTGCTATACGAAAGCCCCATCCAGCCCTGTGCCACCCGGGGGGTTCCAGGGTGCTGAGATGGCTGACGTTTTGCTCCGCTCTCGACGGTCACCGCGCAATGCAAGAACAGGCCAAAAACTGGCCAAAACGGCCCAAAAACGGGCCAAAACTGGCCATTTTTGGCTGCACGAGCGAGCGGCGAGCGGCGGACAGCGAGCGAAGCGAGAGGCAGCACCGTCCCTGCTATACGAAAGCCCCATCCAGCCCTGTGCCACCCGGGGGGTTCCAGGGTGCTGAGATGGCTGACGTTTTGCTCCGCTCTCGACGGTCACCGCGCAATGCAAGAACAGGCCAAAAACTGGCCAAAACGGCCCAAAAACGGGCCAAAACTGGCCATTTTTGGCTGCACGAGCGAGCGGCGAGCGGCGGACAGCGAGCGAAGCGAGAGGCAGCACCGTCCCTGCTATACGAAAGCCCCATCCAGCCCTGTGCCACCCGGGGGGTTCCAGGGTGCTGAGATGGCTGACGTTTTGCTCCGCTCTCGACGGTCACCGCGCAATGCAAGAACAGGCCAAAAACTGGCCAAAACGGCCCAAAAACGGGCCAAAACTGGCCATTTTTGGCTGCACGAGCGAGCGGCGAGCGGCGGACAGCGAGCGAAGCGAGAGGCAGCACCGTCCCTGCTATACGAAAGCCCCATCCAGCCCTGTGCCACCCGGGGGGTTCCAGGGTGCTGAGATGGCTGACGTTTTGCTCCGCTCTCGACGGTCACCGCGCAATGCAAGAACAGGCCAAAAACTGGCCAAAACGGCCCAAAAACGGGCCAAAACTGGCCATTTTTGGCTGCACGAGCGAGCGGCGAGCGGCGGACAGCGAGCGAAGCGAGAGGCAGCACCGTCCCTGCTATACGAAAGCCCCATCCAGCCCTGTGCCACCCGGGGGGTTCCAGGGTGCTGAGATGGCTGACGTTTTGCTCCGCTCTCGACGGTCACCGCGCAATGCAAGAACAGGCCAAAAACTGGCCAAAACGGCCCAAAAACGGGCCAAAACTGGCCATTTTTGGCTGCGCGAGCGAGCGGCGAGCGGCGGACAGCGAGCGAAGCGAGAGGCAGCACCGTCCCTGCTATATACGAAAGCCCCATCCAGCCCTGTGCCACCCGGGGGGTTCCAGGGTGCTGAGATGGCTGACGTTTTGCTCCGCTCACGACGGTCACCGCACCACGCAAGAACGGACCATAAACAGGCCAAAACAGCCCAAAAACGG
>NW_027020390.1:32500-35000 GCF_036884655.1 Musa acuminata AAA Group
TGCGCGAGCGAGCGGCGAGCGGCGGACAGCGAGCGAAGCGAGAGGCAGCACCGTCCCTGCTATACGAAAGCCCCATCCAGCCCTGTGCCACCCGGGGGGTTCCAGGGTGCTGAGATGGCTGACGTTTTGCTCCGCTCTCGACGGTCACCGCGCAACGCAAGAACAGGCCAAAAACTGGCCAAAACGGCCCAAAAACGGGCCAAAACTGGCCATTTTTGGCTGCGCGAGCGAGCGGCGAGCGGCGGACAGCGAGCGAAGCGAGAGGCAGCACCGTCCCTGCTATACGAAAGCCCCATCCAGCCCTGTGCCACCCGGGGGGTTCCAGGGTGCTGAGATGGCTGACATTTTGCTCCGCTCACGACGGTCGCCGCGGCACACAAGAACAGCCCAAAAACAGGCCAAAACAGCCCAAAAACGGGCCAAAACTGGCCATTTTTGGCTGCGCGAGCGAGCAGCGAGCGGCGGACAGCGAGCGAAGCGAGAGGCAGCACCGTCCCTGCTATACGAAAGCCCCATCCAGCCCTGTGCCACCCGGGGGGTTCCAGGGTGCTGAGATGGCTGACGTTTTGCTCCGCTCACGACGGTCGCCGCGGCACGCAAGAACAGGCCAAAAACTGGCCAAAACAGCCCAAAAACGGGCCAAAACTGGCCATTTTTTGCTGCGCGAGCGAGCGGAGAGCGGCGAACAGCGAGCGAAGCGCGAGGCAGCACCGTCCCTGCTATACGAAAGCCCCATCCAGCCCTGTGCCACCCGGGGGGTTCCAGGGTGCTGAGATGGCTGACATTTTGCTCCGCTCACGACGGTCACCGCGCCACACAAGAACAGCCCAAAAACAGGCCAAAACAGCCCAAAAACGGGCCAAAACTGGCCATTTTTGGCTGCGCGAGCGAGCGGCGAGCGGCGAACAGCGAGCGAAGCGAGAGGCAGCACCGTCCCTGCTATACGAAAGCCCCATCCAGCCCTGTGCCACCCGGGGGGTTCCAGGGTGCTGAGATGGCTGACGTTTTGCTCCGCTCACGACGGTCACCGCACCACGCAAGAACAGGCCAAAAACTGGCCAAAACAGCCCAAAAACGGGCCAAAACTGGCCATTTTTGGCTGCGCGAGCGAGCGGCGAGCGGCGAACAGCGAGCGAAGCGAGAGGCAGCACCGTCCCTGCTATACGAAAGCCCCATCCAGCCCTGTGCCACCCGGGGGGTTCCAGGGTGCTGAGATGGCTGACGTTTTGCTCCGCTCTCGACGGTCACCGCGCAATGCAAGAACAGGCCAAAAACTGGCCAAAACGGCCCAAAAACGGGCCAAAACTGGCCATTTTTGGCTGCGCGAGCGGCGAGCGGCGGACAGCGAGCGAAGCGAGAGGCAGCACCGTCCCTGCTATACGAAAGCCCCATCCAGCCCTGTGCCACCCGGGGGGTTCCAGGGTGCTGAGATGGCTGACGTTTTGCTCCGCTCTCGACGGTCACCGCGCAATGCAAGAACAGGCCAAAAACTGGCCAAAACGGCCCAAAAACGGGCCAAAACTGGCCATTTTTGGCTGCGCGAGCGAGCGGCGAGCGGCGGACAGCGAGCGAAGCGAGAGGCAGCACCGTCCCTGCTATACGAAAGCCCCATCCAGCCCTGTGCCACCCGGGGGGTTCCAGGGTGCTGAGATGGCTGACGTTTTGCTCCGCTCTCGACGGTCACCGCGCAATGCAAGAACAGGCCAAAAACTGGCCAAAACGGCCCAAAAACGGGCCAAAACTGGCCATTTTTGGCTGCACGAGCGAGCGGCGAGCGGCGGACAGCGAGCGAAGCGAGAGGCAGCACCGTCCCTGCTATACGAAAGCCCCATCCAGCCCTGTGCCACCCGGGGGGTTCCAGGGTGCTGAGATGGCTGACGTTTTGCTCCGCTCTCGACGGTCACCGCGCAATGCAAGAACAGGCCAAAAACTGGCCAAAACGGCCCAAAAACGGGCCAAAACTGGCCATTTTTGGCTGCACGAGCGAGCGGCGAGCGGCGGACAGCGAGCGAAGCGAGAGGCAGCACCGTCCCTGCTATACGAAAGCCCCATCCAGCCCTGTGCCACCCGGGGGGTTCCAGGGTGCTGAGATGGCTGACGTTTTGCTCCGCTCTCGACGGTCACCGCGCAATGCAAGAACAGGCCAAAAACTGGCCAAAACGGCCCAAAAACGGGCCAAAACTGGCCATTTTTGGCTGCACGAGCGAGCGGCGAGCGGCGGACAGCGAGCGAAGCGAGAGGCAGCACCGTCCCTGCTATACGAAAGCCCCATCCAGCCCTGTGCCACCCGGGGGGTTCCAGGGTGCTGAGATGGCTGACGTTTTGCTCCGCTCTCGACGGTCACCGCGCAATGCAAGAACAGGCCAAAAACTGGCCAAAACGGCCCAAAAACGGGCCAAAACTGGCCATTTTTGGCTGCACGAGCGAGCGGCGAGCGGCGGACAGCGAGCGAAGCGAGAGGCAGCACCGTCCCTGCTATACGAAAGCCCCATCCAGCCCT
>NW_027020390.1:77500-80000 GCF_036884655.1 Musa acuminata AAA Group
TTTTTGGCTGCGCGAGCGAGCGGCGAGCGGCGGACAGCGAGCGAAGCGAGAGGCAGCACCGTCCCTGCTATACGAAAGCCCCATCCAGCCCTGTGCCACCCGGGGGGTTCCAGGGTGCTGAGATGGCTGACGTTTTGCTCCGCTCTCGACGGTCACCGCGCAACGCAAGAACAGGCCAAAAACTGGCCAAAACGGCCCAAAAACGGGCCAAAACTGGCCATTTTTGGCTGCGCGAGCGAGCGGCGAGCGGCGGACAGCGAGCGAAGCGAGAGGCAGCACCGTCCCTGCTATACGAAAGCCCCATCCAGCCCTGTGCCACCCGGGGGGTTCCAGGGTGCTGAGATGGCTGACATTTTGCTCCGCTCACGACGGTCGCCGCGGCACACAAGAACAGCCCAAAAACAGGCCAAAACAGCCCAAAAACGGGCCAAAACTGGCCATTTTTGGCTGCGCGAGCGAGCAGCGAGCGGCGGACAGCGAGCGAAGCGAGAGGCAGCACCGTCCCTGCTATACGAAAGCCCCATCCAGCCCTGTGCCACCCGGGGGGTTCCAGGGTGCTGAGATGGCTGACGTTTTGCTCCGCTCACGACGGTCGCCGCGGCACGCAAGAACAGGCCAAAAACTGGCCAAAACAGCCCAAAAACGGGCCAAAACTGGCCATTTTTTGCTGCGCGAGCGAGCGGAGAGCGGCGAACAGCGAGCGAAGCGCGAGGCAGCACCGTCCCTGCTATACGAAAGCCCCATCCAGCCCTGTGCCACCCGGGGGGTTCCAGGGTGCTGAGATGGCTGACATTTTGCTCCGCTCACGACGGTCACCGCGCCACACAAGAACAGCCCAAAAACAGGCCAAAACAGCCCAAAAACGGGCCAAAACTGGCCATTTTTGGCTGCGCGAGCGAGCGGCGAGCGGCGAACAGCGAGCGAAGCGAGAGGCAGCACCGTCCCTGCTATACGAAAGCCCCATCCAGCCCTGTGCCACCCGGGGGGTTCCAGGGTGCTGAGATGGCTGACGTTTTGCTCCGCTCACGACGGTCACCGCACCACGCAAGAACAGGCCAAAAACTGGCCAAAACAGCCCAAAAACGGGCCAAAACTGGCCATTTTTGGCTGCGCGAGCGAGCGGCGAGCGGCGAACAGCGAGCGAAGCGAGAGGCAGCACCGTCCCTGCTATACGAAAGCCCCATCCAGCCCTGTGCCACCCGGGGGGTTCCAGGGTGCTGAGATGGCTGACGTTTTGCTCCGCTCTCGACGGTCACCGCGCAATGCAAGAACAGGCCAAAAACTGGCCAAAACGGCCCAAAAACGGGCCAAAACTGGCCATTTTTGGCTGCGCGAGCGGCGAGCGGCGGACAGCGAGCGAAGCGAGAGGCAGCACCGTCCCTGCTATACGAAAGCCCCATCCAGCCCTGTGCCACCCGGGGGGTTCCAGGGTGCTGAGATGGCTGACGTTTTGCTCCGCTCTCGACGGTCACCGCGCAATGCAAGAACAGGCCAAAAACTGGCCAAAACGGCCCAAAAACGGGCCAAAACTGGCCATTTTTGGCTGCGCGAGCGAGCGGCGAGCGGCGGACAGCGAGCGAAGCGAGAGGCAGCACCGTCCCTGCTATACGAAAGCCCCATCCAGCCCTGTGCCACCCGGGGGGTTCCAGGGTGCTGAGATGGCTGACGTTTTGCTCCGCTCTCGACGGTCACCGCGCAATGCAAGAACAGGCCAAAAACTGGCCAAAACGGCCCAAAAACGGGCCAAAACTGGCCATTTTTGGCTGCACGAGCGAGCGGCGAGCGGCGGACAGCGAGCGAAGCGAGAGGCAGCACCGTCCCTGCTATACGAAAGCCCCATCCAGCCCTGTGCCACCCGGGGGGTTCCAGGGTGCTGAGATGGCTGACGTTTTGCTCCGCTCTCGACGGTCACCGCGCAATGCAAGAACAGGCCAAAAACTGGCCAAAACGGCCCAAAAACGGGCCAAAACTGGCCATTTTTGGCTGCACGAGCGAGCGGCGAGCGGCGGACAGCGAGCGAAGCGAGAGGCAGCACCGTCCCTGCTATACGAAAGCCCCATCCAGCCCTGTGCCACCCGGGGGGTTCCAGGGTGCTGAGATGGCTGACGTTTTGCTCCGCTCTCGACGGTCACCGCGCAATGCAAGAACAGGCCAAAAACTGGCCAAAACGGCCCAAAAACGGGCCAAAACTGGCCATTTTTGGCTGCACGAGCGAGCGGCGAGCGGCGGACAGCGAGCGAAGCGAGAGGCAGCACCGTCCCTGCTATACGAAAGCCCCATCCAGCCCTGTGCCACCCGGGGGGTTCCAGGGTGCTGAGATGGCTGACGTTTTGCTCCGCTCTCGACGGTCACCGCGCAATGCAAGAACAGGCCAAAAACTGGCCAAAACGGCCCAAAAACGGGCCAAAACTGGCCATTTTTGGCTGCACGAGCGAGCGGCGAGCGGCGGACAGCGAGCGAAGCGAGAGGCAGCACCGTCCCTGCTATACGAAAGCCCCAT
>NW_027020390.1:90000-97500 GCF_036884655.1 Musa acuminata AAA Group
TGCCACCCGGGGGGTTCCAGGGTGCTGAGATGGCTGACGTTTTGCTCCGCTCACGACGGTCACCGCACCACGCAAGAACAGGCCAAAAACTGGCCAAAACAGCCCAAAAACGGGCCAAAACTGGCCATTTTTGGCTGCGCGAGCGAGCGGCGAGCGGCGAACAGCGAGCGAAGCGAGAGGCAGCACCGTCCCTGCTATACGAAAGCCCCATCCAGCCCTGTGCCACCCGGGGGGTTCCAGGGTGCTGAGATGGCTGACGTTTTGCTCCGCTCTCGACGGTCACCGCGCAATGCAAGAACAGGCCAAAAACTGGCCAAAACGGCCCAAAAACGGGCCAAAACTGGCCATTTTTGGCTGCGCGAGCGGCGAGCGGCGGACAGCGAGCGAAGCGAGAGGCAGCACCGTCCCTGCTATACGAAAGCCCCATCCAGCCCTGTGCCACCCGGGGGGTTCCAGGGTGCTGAGATGGCTGACGTTTTGCTCCGCTCTCGACGGTCACCGCGCAATGCAAGAACAGGCCAAAAACTGGCCAAAACGGCCCAAAAACGGGCCAAAACTGGCCATTTTTGGCTGCGCGAGCGAGCGGCGAGCGGCGGACAGCGAGCGAAGCGAGAGGCAGCACCGTCCCTGCTATACGAAAGCCCCATCCAGCCCTGTGCCACCCGGGGGGTTCCAGGGTGCTGAGATGGCTGACGTTTTGCTCCGCTCTCGACGGTCACCGCGCAATGCAAGAACAGGCCAAAAACTGGCCAAAACGGCCCAAAAACGGGCCAAAACTGGCCATTTTTGGCTGCACGAGCGAGCGGCGAGCGGCGGACAGCGAGCGAAGCGAGAGGCAGCACCGTCCCTGCTATACGAAAGCCCCATCCAGCCCTGTGCCACCCGGGGGGTTCCAGGGTGCTGAGATGGCTGACGTTTTGCTCCGCTCTCGACGGTCACCGCGCAATGCAAGAACAGGCCAAAAACTGGCCAAAACGGCCCAAAAACGGGCCAAAACTGGCCATTTTTGGCTGCACGAGCGAGCGGCGAGCGGCGGACAGCGAGCGAAGCGAGAGGCAGCACCGTCCCTGCTATACGAAAGCCCCATCCAGCCCTGTGCCACCCGGGGGGTTCCAGGGTGCTGAGATGGCTGACGTTTTGCTCCGCTCTCGACGGTCACCGCGCAATGCAAGAACAGGCCAAAAACTGGCCAAAACGGCCCAAAAACGGGCCAAAACTGGCCATTTTTGGCTGCACGAGCGAGCGGCGAGCGGCGGACAGCGAGCGAAGCGAGAGGCAGCACCGTCCCTGCTATACGAAAGCCCCATCCAGCCCTGTGCCACCCGGGGGGTTCCAGGGTGCTGAGATGGCTGACGTTTTGCTCCGCTCTCGACGGTCACCGCGCAATGCAAGAACAGGCCAAAAACTGGCCAAAACGGCCCAAAAACGGGCCAAAACTGGCCATTTTTGGCTGCACGAGCGAGCGGCGAGCGGCGGACAGCGAGCGAAGCGAGAGGCAGCACCGTCCCTGCTATACGAAAGCCCCATCCAGCCCTGTGCCACCCGGGGGGTTCCAGGGTGCTGAGATGGCTGACGTTTTGCTCCGCTCTCGACGGTCACCGCGCAATGCAAGAACAGGCCAAAAACTGGCCAAAACGGCCCAAAAACGGGCCAAAACTGGCCATTTTTGGCTGCGCGAGCGAGCGGCGAGCGGCGGACAGCGAGCGAAGCGAGAGGCAGCACCGTCCCTGCTATATACGAAAGCCCCATCCAGCCCTGTGCCACCCTGTCACGAACGGTCGTCGCGCACCCGCAACAACTTCGTTCAACGAACCGTTCGTCGCTCACACCCGCATGTACAGCTGCTTAACAGCATGTTTTCCCATGGTTTTGGGTCATTTTGCTTGTAAATATGTAAGTTCGAACAAGCTGCAGCGTTGCAAAGCGATCGCTCACCGAACCGAGCAAAACAGCCCCAAAACAGCCCAAAACGGCTTCGTTTTCGCGTGCCGCGGGAGGTGAGCGGAGTGCTGCCTCCGCTCACCAAAATGTCAGCCATCTCAGCACCCAGGAACCCCCCGGGTGGCACATGGCTGGATGGGGCTTCGGTTATATACCGGGCGTTGAACACTCTTTCGCAAGTTCGTACGTGACCTTTACGGGAACTTGGTGTTGCGTCCGGGACCAGGTGAGCGGCTGTTTGTGGGCTTGCAGCTGTTCGTTCATCCTTGAAAGCCTTGTTTTTCCCCCTCTCCCTCTTTTCTCTTGTGCACACAAGGTGTTCGACGAATTGCTTGTAAAGCTTTCCTTTTCGCGAGACTTCGGGACGTGTCCGTTGCTCGTTCTTTCGATCTAACTCTCTTTCTCTTTTACAGGTCCTTCGGGACCTGCGAGAGGTTACAAAGTGGGCTGATCCTTGCGGAGCAAGATCGCAAGGGCGAAGCGCGACTTAGGCAAGGCAAAGCTAAGTTCGCGTCTTTGCCGCACGGGTGACTCGCGACTTAGGCAACGCAAGCTAAGTTCGCGTCTTTGGCCGCAAGGGTGCCGCACGCCTTAGGCACTTCCAGCTAAGGTCGTGACATTGTGGTATCAGAGCCGGCAAGCTCTTCGATCGAACAGCGAACGAACTTCGCAACTTCGCCATGGCAAAGCATCGTGGCGAATCAAGCAAGACGGGGCAGGCCGGACCCTTGCCCCAAGCAGCCGCAGGTGGGCTGCATGTGCACACTCGCTCTCATGCTGTTGGAGCCGCTCATGAGGATCGCGGCAGCGAACAGGATGAGCGAGAAGTTGGCAACTCTCCGCGAGCGGAGGAAGCGCAATCTGGTGCGCTAACTGGGAAAAAGAGTCATAAGGAGAGACTCACGACGGCGGAAACCCGCCTGGATGTTCTTGAAGCGAGCATGGAGGAACTCTACCATGGCCAACAAAGACTTGTTGGGGTAGAGAGCTCGCAAGAGGAAGCGGAGTCCAGGATCGACAAGGTCGAGGCCCTAGTCGACCGACTGTCCGATGACACCAAGGACTCCGTGCAGCACTTACAAGATGTTGTGGCGGAACTCACGGCGAAGGTGGCTATGCTCACAAGAACGCTAAATGCGGGAGGAGGCAACACCCGCGTTGCACCGCCACAAAACTTGAGGGCACCTGAGCCCCATGGATACGGAGGGGCCAGAGATGCCAAGGAGCTCGAGAACTTTCTGTTCGACATGGAACAATACTTCCGAGCTACGAGACCCGATTCTGAAGATACCAAAGTTTCAATAGCAACAATGTATCTGAACGGAGATGCGAAACTTTGGTGGCGAACTCGTTGGGAGGAAATCCAATAAGGTCGGTGTCGAGTCGACACATGGGAAGACTTGAAGCGGGAGTTGAGAACTCAGTTCCTACCGGAGAACACAGAGTTCGTCGCAAGAAGGAAGTTGAGACAACTCCGCCAAAGTACCACCATCCGAGACTATGTAAAGCAGTTTTCTGCACTGATGCTGGACATACAGGACATGTCCGAGAAGGACAAGTTGTTCAGTTTCCTTGATGGTCTGAAACCATGGGCTCAGCAAGAGCTGAATCGAAGGAATGTTACCGACGTGGTCGGGGCAATTGCAGCTGCAGAAAGGCTCACCGACTTCGTTTCCTCTGAAGACCCAGCGAGAAGGAAACAATCTTCAAGCAATCGCCCTCAAAAACATTCTCGAGGGAAGGAGCTCGGGGGCGAACAGAAGAAGAAGAGCTCCCACAAAGGGCCGAACCCAAAAGGCAAGGCCTCAAAACCTGGAGGATGCTTCTTGTGCGGAGGACCGCACATGGTAAGGGAGTGCCCACAGAAGCAGGCACTCAACGCGTTGACAGCTTCCATCCACCCTCCCCGATCGGACAAGGGCAAAACCGTTGCCCTTAGCTCAAGCAGTTCTGAATCCAGCAGCGACGATGAAGAGTCGCAAGGACCCCGAATGGGAGCAATGCGTTTGTTGAACGCTATGCGGGGTCAAGTGGGGGAGAACATGAAGACGAAGGCACAAAAAGCAGGAAGTAGTGAACTGATGTATGTGGACATCAAGCTGAATGGCCAAACGACCCGTGCAATGGTGGACACGGGCGCTACCCACAACTTCATAGCCGATCGTGAAGCACAGCGACTTGGGTTGACATTGGAGAAGAGCCCAAGCCGAATGAAAGCAGTGAACTCGGAGGCCAGGCGAATCTCCGGATTGGCGAAGGGAGTTCCCATCAGAATCGGGACTTGGAGCGGAACCACCAACATGATGGCCGTGCCACTAGACGACTTCCAAGTGATCCTTGGAATGGAGTTTATGCACGCGGCGAAGTTGGTGCTGATGCCATTCTTGAATTCCCTATGTATGATGGGAGGCGATGACCCCTGTGTGGTGCCCGTCTCTCGGAGAGGAACCAAGGAGCCCCAACATATTTCGGCATTACAATTGAAGAAAGGGGTGCGAAAGGGCGAACTAACATTCGTGGCTGCTATGAAGCTAGAGCCACTCAATGAAGAAGCCATTCAAGAACCTGCTGTGGTGGCCAACGTCCTGAAGGAGTTCAAAGACGTTATGCCACCTGAGTTGCCGAAGACTCTTCCGCCACGCAGAGGCGTGGATCACAGTATTGAGCTGGAGCCAGGAGTGAAGCCTCCAGCGAGACCACCCTATCGCATGGCCCCGCCAGAGTTGGCAGAACTCAGAAAGCAGTTAGGTGAACTGCTAAGCGGTGGTCTCATCCGCAGCTCAAAAGCACCTTTCGGAGCTCCAGTTCTCTTTCAGAAGAAACAAGATGGGAGCCTCCGATTATGCGTCGACTACCGAGCCCTCAACAAAGTAACAGTGAAGAACAAGTATCCCATCCCGCTCATCGCGGACTTGTTCGACCAATTGGGCAAGGCGAAGTATTTCTCAAAACTCGACCTTCGGTCGGGGTATTGGCAGGTGCGCATTGCTGAAGGCGACGAAGCAAAGACTACATGTGTGACCAGATATGGAGCGTTTGAGTTCTTGGTGATGCCTTTCGGCTTAACCAACGCTCCGGCAACATTCTGTACTCTCATGAACCAGCTATTCAAGGAGTATTTGGATAAGTTCGTGGTCGTCTACTTGGACGACATCGTCGTTTACAGCCAAACGCTCGAGGAGCACGTCAAGCACCTTCGGACGATTTTCAAGGTTCTCAGGGAGAACACTTTGTTCGTAAAAAGGGAGAAATGCTACTTTGCTCAGACTGAGATCCTGTTCTTGGGGCACCGAATCGGTGATGGCTCCATCCGGATGGACAAGTCGAAGGTGCAAGCAGTTGCGGAATGGCGAACTCCAAAGAAGGTGCCAGAGTTGAGATCCTTCCTTGGTTTCGTCAACTACTACCGACGCTTCATTGCTGGATATTCGAAGCGGGCAACCCCACTGACGGAGTTGCTGAAGAAGGAGCAGCCTTGGAAGTGGTCTGACAAATGTGAGATAGCATTCCAAGATCTGAAGGCTGCTGTTCTGGAAGAACCAGTGCTCAAATTGCCAAACTATGGAGAGCCCTTTGAAGTCCATACAGATGCTTCGGACTTTGCTATTGGTGGAGTACTCATGCAAGAAGGTCATCCGGTGGCCTACGAGAGCCGTAAACTCAACGAGACCGAGAGGCGGTATCCAGTGCATGAGAAGGAGATGACAGCGGTGATCCACTGCCTACGAGTTTGGCGACACTACCTCCTTGGGTCGCGATTTGTGCTGAGGACAGACAACATCGCCTTGAGTTATTTCCAAACTCAGAAGAAGCTCTCCCCAAAGCAAGCACGGTGGCAGGACTTCCTGGCTGAATTTGATATGGCAATGGAATATAAGCCCGGGAAGGCGAATGTCGTGGCCGATGCGCTGAGTCGGAAGGTGGAGTGCGTGAATGCTGCACAACTGGAGGGCAGAGGCCAAGCAAGTCAGTTACACTCAACCTTCCTTTCCCGAATCAGAGATGGACTGTATAGTGATCCCCAGGCAGTTATCCTGATGCAGCTCATCAAAGAAGGCAAAGCACGACGATTTTGGGTCCAGGAGGGACTTGTTTACACAAAAGGGAATAGGGTTTATGTTCCCCGAGTGGACAATCTAAGGCGTGAACTCTTGAAAGAGTGTCACGATTCCCTTTGGGCTGGACACCCCGGCATTCACAGAACGTTGGCTCTCGTGGAGAGGGCCTTCTACTGGCCAAAAATGGGGATTGATGTGGAGGAGTATGTTCGAACATGCCTTACTTGCCAACAAGACAAGGTGGAGCAGCGGAAGCCGGTGGGACTTTTGGAGCCGTTGCCCGTACCAGAAAGGCCTTGGGAGAGCATTTCCTTAGACTTCATATCAAGCTTGCCACCTGTAGGGGGACTTGGATCGATACTTGTGGTGGTCGATCGGTTTTCAAAGTATGCAACTTTCATTGCTGCTCCCCTACACTGTTCAGCTGAAGAGGCGGCCAGACTGATGATGAAGGGTGTAGTGAAGTATTGGGGAGTCCCACACAATATCATTAGTGATCGAGACGCTCGGTTTCTGGGACGGTTCTGGACCGAGCTATTCAAATTGTTGGGATCAAAGTTATACTTCTCTACAAGCCTCCACCCCCAGACGGATGGTCAGACTGAAAGAATAAATTCGCTCTTAGAGCAGTATCTCCGGCACTATGTGAGTGCCAATCAACGAGATTGGGTGAAGCTGTTGGACATCGCCCAATTCTCCTACAACTTGCAGCGGAGCTCTGCATCCAACAAGAGCCCCTTCGAAATTATCACAGGACAACAACCGTCGACTCCGCACACTATGGCTATTGGGTATACTGGGAGTAGTCCATCAGCCTACCATTTCGCAAAGGAGTGGCATCGGAATGCCGATATTGCGCGGGCTTACTTGGAGAAGGCGGCAAAACGGATGAAGAAGTGGGCAGACTTGGGAAGGCGACCACAGGAGTTCAAAGTTGGCGATTTGGTGTTGGTAAAGCTCCAACCAGCATCACTCCAATTCTTCAGGAAAAGAGTCCACAAAGGATTGGTGCGTAAGTATGAAGGGCCCTTCCCAATTATCAGCAGGGTAGGCAATGTTTCTTACAAGTTGCAGCTGCCGGCGTGGTTCAAAATTCACAACGTTCTTCACGCCAGCAACCTAAAGGCCTACCATTCAGATCCGCAAGATGCTTCTCGAAGTGTTCCAACTCGGCTACCTCCCATCACAGCCTCCTACGAGAAGCGAGTGGAAACCATTTTGGCGGATCGCAAGATAAAGCTACCCAACGGAGCGGAGCAAACAGAGTACTTGGTGAAGTGGCGAAAGCTTCCCCGAACTGAAGCCAGTTGGGAGTCTGAAGACGCCCTGCGACATGAAGAAGACGTCATCAACAACTACCAACAAGCGTCGACGAGGGCGTCGACAGTTTAAGTGGGGGAGAATGTCACGAACGGTCGTCGCGCACCCGCAACAACTTCGTTCAACGAACCGTTCGTCGCTCACACCCGCATGTACAGCTGCTTAACAGCATGTTTTCCCA
>NW_027020390.1:107500-110000 GCF_036884655.1 Musa acuminata AAA Group
CGAAAGCCCCATCCAGCCCTGTGCCACCCGGGGGGTTCCAGGGTGCTGAGATGGCTGACATTTTGCTCCGCTCACGACGGTCACCGCGCCACACAAGAACAGCCCAAAAACAGGCCAAAACAGCCCAAAAACGGGCCAAAACTGGCCATTTTTGGCTGCGCGAGCGAGCGGCGAGCGGCGAACAGCGAGCGAAGCGAGAGGCAGCACCGTCCCTGCTATACGAAAGCCCCATCCAGCCCTGTGCCACCCGGGGGGTTCCAGGGTGCTGAGATGGCTGACGTTTTGCTCCGCTCACGACGGTCACCGCACCACGCAAGAACAGGCCAAAAACTGGCCAAAACAGCCCAAAAACGGGCCAAAACTGGCCATTTTTGGCTGCGCGAGCGAGCGGCGAGCGGCGAACAGCGAGCGAAGCGAGAGGCAGCACCGTCCCTGCTATACGAAAGCCCCATCCAGCCCTGTGCCACCCGGGGGGTTCCAGGGTGCTGAGATGGCTGACGTTTTGCTCCGCTCTCGACGGTCACCGCGCAATGCAAGAACAGGCCAAAAACTGGCCAAAACGGCCCAAAAACGGGCCAAAACTGGCCATTTTTGGCTGCGCGAGCGGCGAGCGGCGGACAGCGAGCGAAGCGAGAGGCAGCACCGTCCCTGCTATACGAAAGCCCCATCCAGCCCTGTGCCACCCGGGGGGTTCCAGGGTGCTGAGATGGCTGACGTTTTGCTCCGCTCTCGACGGTCACCGCGCAATGCAAGAACAGGCCAAAAACTGGCCAAAACGGCCCAAAAACGGGCCAAAAC
Organism: Musa acuminata AAA Group; assembly: GCF_036884655.1. Taxonomy (NCBI): domain Eukaryota; kingdom Viridiplantae; phylum Streptophyta; class Magnoliopsida; order Zingiberales; family Musaceae; genus Musa; species Musa acuminata. The sequence goes on from NW_027020390.1 coordinate 108,299, forward strand.
TGGCCATTTTTGGCTGCGCGAGCGAGCGGCGAGCGGCGGACAGCGAGCGAAGCGAGAGGCAGCACCGTCCCTGCTATACGAAAGCCCCATCCAGCCCTGTGCCACCCGGGGGGTTCCAGGGTGCTGAGATGGCTGACGTTTTGCTCCGCTCTCGACGGTCACCGCGCAATGCAAGAACAGGCCAAAAACTGGCCAAAACGGCCCAAAAACGGGCCAAAACTGGCCATTTTTGGCTGCACGAGCGAGCGGCGAGCGGCGGACAGCGAGCGAAGCGAGAGGCAGCACCGTCCCTGCTATACGAAAGCCCCATCCAGCCCTGTGCCACCCGGGGGGTTCCAGGGTGCTGAGATGGCTGACGTTTTGCTCCGCTCTCGACGGTCACCGCGCAATGCAAGAACAGGCCAAAAACTGGCCAAAACGGCCCAAAAACGGGCCAAAACTGGCCATTTTTGGCTGCACGAGCGAGCGGCGAGCGGCGGACAGCGAGCGAAGCGAGAGGCAGCACCGTCCCTGCTATACGAAAGCCCCATCCAGCCCTGTGCCACCCGGGGGGTTCCAGGGTGCTGAGATGGCTGACGTTTTGCTCCGCTCTCGACGGTCACCGCGCAATGCAAGAACAGGCCAAAAACTGGCCAAAACGGCCCAAAAACGGGCCAAAACTGGCCATTTTTGGCTGCACGAGCGAGCGGCGAGCGGCGGACAGCGAGCGAAGCGAGAGGCAGCACCGTCCCTGCTATACGAAAGCCCCATCCAGCCCTGTGCCACCCGGGGGGTTCCAGGGTGCTGAGATGGCTGACGTTTTGCTCCGCTCTCGACGGTCACCGCGCAATGCAAGAACAGGCCAAAAACTGGCCAAAACGGCCCAAAAACGGGCCAAAACTGGCCATTTTTGGCTGCACGAGCGAGCGGCGAGCGGCGGACAGCGAGCGAAGCGAGAGGCAGCACCGTCCCTGCTATACGAAAGCCCCATCCAGCCCTGTGCCACCCGGGGGGTTCCAGGGTGCTGAGATGGCTGACGTTTTGCTCCGCTCTCGACGGTCACCGCGCAATGCAAGAACAGGCCAAAAACTGGCCAAAACGGCCCAAAAACGGGCCAAAACTGGCCATTTTTGGCTGCGCGAGCGAGCGGCGAGCGGCGGACAGCGAGCGAAGCGAGAGGCAGCACCGTCCCTGCTATATACGAAAGCCCCATCCAGCCCTGTGCCACCCGGGGGGTTCCAGGGTGCTGAGATGGCTGACGTTTTGCTCCGCTCACGACGGTCACCGCACCACGCAAGAACGGACCATAAACAGGCCAAAACAGCCCAAAAACGGGCCAAAACTGGTCATTTTTGGCTGCGCGAGCGAGCGGCGAGCGGCGAACAGCGAGCGAAGCGTGAGGCAGCACCGTCCCTGCTATACGAAAGCCCCATCCAGCCCTGTGCCACCCGGGGGGTTCCAGGGTGCTGAGATGGCTGACGTTTTGCTCCGCTCACGACGGTCACCGCGCCATGCAAGAACGGACCAAAAACAGGCCAAAACAGCCCAAAAACGGGCCAAAACTGGCCATTTTTGGCTGAGCGAGCGAGCGGTGAGCGGCGAACAGCGAGCGAAGCGAGAGGCAGCACCGTCCCTGCTATACGAAAGCCCCATCCAGCCCTGTGCCACCCGGGGGGTTCCAGGGTGCTGAGATGGCTGACGTTTTGCTCCGCTCACGACGGTC
>NW_027020390.1:130000-132500 GCF_036884655.1 Musa acuminata AAA Group
AAAACTGGCCAAAACAGCCCAAAAACGGGCCAAAACTGGCCATTTTTTGCTGCGCGAGCGAGCGGAGAGCGGCGAACAGCGAGCGAAGCGCGAGGCAGCACCGTCCCTGCTATACGAAAGCCCCATCCAGCCCTGTGCCACCCGGGGGGTTCCAGGGTGCTGAGATGGCTGACATTTTGCTCCGCTCACGACGGTCACCGCGCCACACAAGAACAGCCCAAAAACAGGCCAAAACAGCCCAAAAACGGGCCAAAACTGGCCATTTTTGGCTGCGCGAGCGAGCGGCGAGCGGCGAACAGCGAGCGAAGCGAGAGGCAGCACCGTCCCTGCTATACGAAAGCCCCATCCAGCCCTGTGCCACCCGGGGGGTTCCAGGGTGCTGAGATGGCTGACGTTTTGCTCCGCTCACGACGGTCACCGCACCACGCAAGAACAGGCCAAAAACTGGCCAAAACAGCCCAAAAACGGGCCAAAACTGGCCATTTTTGGCTGCGCGAGCGAGCGGCGAGCGGCGAACAGCGAGCGAAGCGAGAGGCAGCACCGTCCCTGCTATACGAAAGCCCCATCCAGCCCTGTGCCACCCGGGGGGTTCCAGGGTGCTGAGATGGCTGACGTTTTGCTCCGCTCTCGACGGTCACCGCGCAATGCAAGAACAGGCCAAAAACTGGCCAAAACGGCCCAAAAACGGGCCAAAACTGGCCATTTTTGGCTGCGCGAGCGGCGAGCGGCGGACAGCGAGCGAAGCGAGAGGCAGCACCGTCCCTGCTATACGAAAGCCCCATCCAGCCCTGTGCCACCCGGGGGGTTCCAGGGTGCTGAGATGGCTGACGTTTTGCTCCGCTCTCGACGGTCACCGCGCAATGCAAGAACAGGCCAAAAACTGGCCAAAACGGCCCAAAAACGGGCCAAAACTGGCCATTTTTGGCTGCGCGAGCGAGCGGCGAGCGGCGGACAGCGAGCGAAGCGAGAGGCAGCACCGTCCCTGCTATACGAAAGCCCCATCCAGCCCTGTGCCACCCGGGGGGTTCCAGGGTGCTGAGATGGCTGACGTTTTGCTCCGCTCTCGACGGTCACCGCGCAATGCAAGAACAGGCCAAAAACTGGCCAAAACGGCCCAAAAACGGGCCAAAACTGGCCATTTTTGGCTGCACGAGCGAGCGGCGAGCGGCGGACAGCGAGCGAAGCGAGAGGCAGCACCGTCCCTGCTATACGAAAGCCCCATCCAGCCCTGTGCCACCCGGGGGGTTCCAGGGTGCTGAGATGGCTGACGTTTTGCTCCGCTCTCGACGGTCACCGCGCAATGCAAGAACAGGCCAAAAACTGGCCAAAACGGCCCAAAAACGGGCCAAAACTGGCCATTTTTGGCTGCACGAGCGAGCGGCGAGCGGCGGACAGCGAGCGAAGCGAGAGGCAGCACCGTCCCTGCTATACGAAAGCCCCATCCAGCCCTGTGCCACCCGGGGGGTTCCAGGGTGCTGAGATGGCTGACGTTTTGCTCCGCTCTCGACGGTCACCGCGCAATGCAAGAACAGGCCAAAAACTGGCCAAAACGGCCCAAAAACGGGCCAAAACTGGCCATTTTTGGCTGCACGAGCGAGCGGCGAGCGGCGGACAGCGAGCGAAGCGAGAGGCAGCACCGTCCCTGCTATACGAAAGCCCCATCCAGCCCTGTGCCACCCGGGGGGTTCCAGGGTGCTGAGATGGCTGACGTTTTGCTCCGCTCTCGACGGTCACCGCGCAATGCAAGAACAGGCCAAAAACTGGCCAAAACGGCCCAAAAACGGGCCAAAACTGGCCATTTTTGGCTGCACGAGCGAGCGGCGAGCGGCGGACAGCGAGCGAAGCGAGAGGCAGCACCGTCCCTGCTATACGAAAGCCCCATCCAGCCCTGTGCCACCCGGGGGGTTCCAGGGTGCTGAGATGGCTGACGTTTTGCTCCGCTCTCGACGGTCACCGCGCAATGCAAGAACAGGCCAAAAACTGGCCAAAACGGCCCAAAAACGGGCCAAAACTGGCCATTTTTGGCTGCGCGAGCGAGCGGCGAGCGGCGGACAGCGAGCGAAGCGAGAGGCAGCACCGTCCCTGCTATATACGAAAGCCCCATCCAGCCCTGTGCCACCCGGGGGGTTCCAGGGTGCTGAGATGGCTGACGTTTTGCTCCGCTCACGACGGTCACCGCACCACGCAAGAACGGACCATAAACAGGCCAAAACAGCCCAAAAACGGGCCAAAACTGGTCATTTTTGGCTGCGCGAGCGAGCGGCGAGCGGCGAACAGCGAGCGAAGCGTGAGGCAGCACCGTCCCTGCTATACGAAAGCCCCATCCAGCCCTGTGCCACCCGGGGGGTTCCAGGGTGCTGAGATGGCTGACGTTTTGCTCCGCTCACGACGGTCACCGCGCCATGCAAGAACGGACCAAAAACAGGCCAAAACAGCCCAAAAACGGGCCAAAACTGGCCATTTTTGGCTGAGCGAGCGAGCGGTGAGCGGCGAACAGCGA
>NW_027020390.1:152500-155000 GCF_036884655.1 Musa acuminata AAA Group
CGAGCAGCGAGCGGCGGACAGCGAGCGAAGCGAGAGGCAGCACCGTCCCTGCTATACGAAAGCCCCATCCAGCCCTGTGCACCCGGGGGGTTCCAGGGTGCTGAGATGGCTGACGTTTTGCTCCGCTCACGACGGTCGCCGCGGCACGCAAGAACAGGCCAAAAACTGGCCAAAACAGCCCAAAAACGGGCCAAAACTGGCCATTTTTTTGCTGCGCGAGCGAGCGGAGAGCGGCGAACAGCGAGCGAAAGCGCGAGGCAGCACCGTCCCTGCTATACGAAAGCCCCATCCAGCCCTGTGCCACCCGGGGGGTTCCAGGGTGCTGAGATGGCTGGGACATTTTGCTCCGCTCACGACGGTCACCGCGCCACACAAGAACAGCCCAAAAAACAGGCCAAAACAGCCCCAAAAAACGGGCCAAAACTGGCCATTTTTGGCTGCGCGAGCGAGCGGCGAGCGGCGAACAGCGAGCGAAGCGAGAAGGCAGCACCGTCCCTGCTATACGAAAGCCCCATCCAGCCCTGTGCCACCCGGGGGGTTCCAGGGTGCTGAGATGGCTGACGTTTTGCTCCGCTCACGACGGTCAACCGCACCACGCAAGAACAGGCCAAAAACTGGCCAAAACAGCCCAAAAACGGGCCAAAACTGGCCATTTTTTGGCTGCGCGAGCGAGCGGCGAGCGGCGAACAGCGAGCGAAGCGAGAGGCAGCACCGTCCCTGCTATACGAAAGCCCCATCCAGCCCTGTGCCACCCGGGGGGTTCCAGGGTGCTGAGATGGCTGACGTTTTTGCTCCGCTCTCGACGGTCCACCGCGCAATGCAAGAACAGGCCAAAAACTGGCCAAAACGGCCCAAAAAACGGGCCAAAACTGGCCATTTTTGGCTTGCGCGAGCGGCGAGCGGCGGGACAGCGAGCGAAGCGAGAGGCAGCACCGTCCCTGCTATACGAAAGCCCCATCCAGCCCTGTGCCACCCGGGGGGTTCCAGGGTGCTGAGATGGCTTGACGTTTTGCTCCGCTCTTCGACGGTCACCGCGCAATGCAAGAACAGGCCAAAAACTGGCCAAAACGGCCCAAAAACGGGCCAAAACTGGCCATTTTTGGGCTGCGCGAGCGAGCGGCGAGCGGCGGACAGCGAGCGAAGCGAGAGGCAGCACCGTCCCTGCTAATACGAAAGCCCCATCCAGCCCTGTGCCACCCGGGGGGTTCCAGGGGTGCTGAGATGGGCTGACGTTTTGCTCCGCTCTCGACGGTCACCGCGCAATGCAAGAACAGGCCAAAAACTGGCCAAAAACGGCCCAAAAACGGGCCAAAACTGGCCATTTTTGGCTGCACGAGCGAGCGGCGAGCGGCGGACAGCGAGCGAAGCGAGAGGCAGCACCGTCCCTGCTATACGAAAGCCCCATCCAGCCCTGTGCCACCCGGGGGGTTCCAGGGGTGCTGAGATGGCTGACGTTTTGCTCCGCTCTCGACGGTCACCGCGCAATGCAAGAACAGGCCAAAAACTGGCCAAAACGGCCCAAAAAACGGGCCAAAACTGGCCATTTTTGGGCTGCACGAGCGAGCGGCGAGCGGCGGACAGCGAGCGAAGCGAGAGGCAGCACCGTCCCTGCTATACGAAAGCCCCATCCAGCCTGTGCCACCCGGGGGGTTCCAGGGTGCTGAGATGGCTGACGTTTTGCTCCGCTCTCGATGGTCACCGCGCAATGCAAGAACAGGCCAAAAACTGGCCAAAACGGCCCAAAAACGGGCCAAAACTGGCCATTTTTGGCTGCACGAGCGAGCGGCGAGCGGCGGACAGCGAGCGAAGCGAGAGGCAGCACCGTCCCTGCTATACGAAAGCCCCATCCAGCCCTGTGCCACCCGGGGGGTTCCAGGGTGCTGAGATGGCTGACGTTTTGCTCCGCTCTCGACGGTCACCGCGCAATGCAAGAACAGGCCAAAAACTGGCCAAAAACGGCCCAAAAACGGGCCAAAACTGGCATTTTTGGCTGCACGAGCGAGCGGCGAGCGGCGGACAGCGAGCGAAGCGAGAGGCAGCACCGTCCCTGCTATACGAAAGCCCCATCCAGCCCTGTGCCACCCGGGGGGTTCCAGGGTGCTGAGATGGCTGACGTTTTGCTCCGCTCTCGACGGTCACCGCGCAATGCAAGAACAGGCCAAAAAACTGGCCAAAACGGCCCAAAAACGGGCCAAAACTGGCCATTTTTGGCTGCGCGAGCGAGCGGCGAGCGGCGGACAGCGAGCGAAGCGCGAGAGGCAGCACCGTCCCTGCTATATACGAAAGCCCCATCCAGCCCTGTGCCACCCGGGGGGTTCCAGGGTGCTGAGATGGCTGACGTTTTGCTCCGCTCTCACGACGGTCACCGCACCACGCAAGAACGGACCATAAACAGGCCAAAACAGCCCAAAAACGGGCCAAAACTGGTCATTTTTGGCTGCGCGAGCGAGCGGCGAGCGGCGAACAGCGAGCGAAGCGTGAGGCACGCACCGTCCCTGCT
>NW_027020390.1:175000-177500 GCF_036884655.1 Musa acuminata AAA Group
CAGCACCGTCCCTGCTATACGAAAGCCCCATCCAGCCCTGTGCCACCCGGGGGGTTCCAGGGTGCTGAGATGGCTGACATTTTGCTCCGCTCACGACGGTCGCCGCGGCACACAAGAACAGCCCAAAAACAGGCCAAAACAGCCCAAAAACGGGCCAAAACTGGCCATTTTTGGCTGCGCGAGCGAGCAGCGAGCGGCGGACAGCGAGCGAAGCGAGAGGCAGCACCGTCCCTGCTATACGAAAGCCCCATCCAGCCCTGTGCCACCCGGGGGGTTCCAGGGTGCTGAGATGGCTGACGTTTTGCTCCGCTCACGACGGTCGCCGCGGCACGCAAGAACAGGCCAAAAACTGGCCAAAACAGCCCAAAAACGGGCCAAAACTGGCCATTTTTTGCTGCGCGAGCGAGCGGAGAGCGGCGAACAGCGAGCGAAGCGCGAGGCAGCACCGTCCCTGCTATACGAAAGCCCCATCCAGCCCTGTGCCACCCGGGGGGTTCCAGGGTGCTGAGATGGCTGACATTTTGCTCCGCTCACGACGGTCACCGCGCCACACAAGAACAGCCCAAAAACAGGCCAAAACAGCCCAAAAACGGGCCAAAACTGGCCATTTTTGGCTGCGCGAGCGAGCGGCGAGCGGCGAACAGCGAGCGAAGCGAGAGGCAGCACCGTCCCTGCTATACGAAAGCCCCATCCAGCCCTGTGCCACCCGGGGGGTTCCAGGGTGCTGAGATGGCTGACGTTTTGCTCCGCTCACGACGGTCACCGCACCACGCAAGAACAGGCCAAAAACTGGCCAAAACAGCCCAAAAACGGGCCAAAACTGGCCATTTTTGGCTGCGCGAGCGAGCGGCGAGCGGCGAACAGCGAGCGAAGCGAGAGGCAGCACCGTCCCTGCTATACGAAAGCCCCATCCAGCCCTGTGCCACCCGGGGGGTTCCAGGGTGCTGAGATGGCTGACGTTTTGCTCCGCTCTCGACGGTCACCGCGCAATGCAAGAACAGGCCAAAAACTGGCCAAAACGGCCCAAAAACGGGCCAAAACTGGCCATTTTTGGCTGCGCGAGCGGCGAGCGGCGGACAGCGAGCGAAGCGAGAGGCAGCACCGTCCCTGCTATACGAAAGCCCCATCCAGCCCTGTGCCACCCGGGGGGTTCCAGGGTGCTGAGATGGCTGACGTTTTGCTCCGCTCTCGACGGTCACCGCGCAATGCAAGAACAGGCCAAAAACTGGCCAAAACGGCCCAAAAACGGGCCAAAACTGGCCATTTTTGGCTGCGCGAGCGAGCGGCGAGCGGCGGACAGCGAGCGAAGCGAGAGGCAGCACCGTCCCTGCTATACGAAAGCCCCATCCAGCCCTGTGCCACCCGGGGGGTTCCAGGGTGCTGAGATGGCTGACGTTTTGCTCCGCTCTCGACGGTCACCGCGCAATGCAAGAACAGGCCAAAAACTGGCCAAAACGGCCCAAAAACGGGCCAAAACTGGCCATTTTTGGCTGCACGAGCGAGCGGCGAGCGGCGGACAGCGAGCGAAGCGAGAGGCAGCACCGTCCCTGCTATACGAAAGCCCCATCCAGCCCTGTGCCACCCGGGGGGTTCCAGGGTGCTGAGATGGCTGACGTTTTGCTCCGCTCTCGACGGTCACCGCGCAATGCAAGAACAGGCCAAAAACTGGCCAAAACGGCCCAAAAACGGGCCAAAACTGGCCATTTTTGGCTGCACGAGCGAGCGGCGAGCGGCGGACAGCGAGCGAAGCGAGAGGCAGCACCGTCCCTGCTATACGAAAGCCCCATCCAGCCCTGTGCCACCCGGGGGGTTCCAGGGTGCTGAGATGGCTGACGTTTTGCTCCGCTCTCGACGGTCACCGCGCAATGCAAGAACAGGCCAAAAACTGGCCAAAACGGCCCAAAAACGGGCCAAAACTGGCCATTTTTGGCTGCACGAGCGAGCGGCGAGCGGCGGACAGCGAGCGAAGCGAGAGGCAGCACCGTCCCTGCTATACGAAAGCCCCATCCAGCCCTGTGCCACCCGGGGGGTTCCAGGGTGCTGAGATGGCTGACGTTTTGCTCCGCTCTCGACGGTCACCGCGCAATGCAAGAACAGGCCAAAAACTGGCCAAAACGGCCCAAAAACGGGCCAAAACTGGCCATTTTTGGCTGCACGAGCGAGCGGCGAGCGGCGGACAGCGAGCGAAGCGAGAGGCAGCACCGTCCCTGCTATACGAAAGCCCCATCCAGCCCTGTGCCACCCGGGGGGTTCCAGGGTGCTGAGATGGCTGACGTTTTGCTCCGCTCTCGACGGTCACCGCGCAATGCAAGAACAGGCCAAAAACTGGCCAAAACGGCCCAAAAACGGGCCAAAACTGGCCATTTTTGGCTGCGCGAGCGAGCGGCGAGCGGCGGACAGCGAGCGAAGCGAGAGGCAGCACCGTCCCTGCTATATACGAAAGCCCCATCCAGCCCTGTGCCACCCGGGGGGTTCCAGGGTGCTGAGATGGCTGACGTTT
>NW_027020390.1:197500-200000 GCF_036884655.1 Musa acuminata AAA Group
GGCACACAAGAACAGCCCAAAAACAGGCCAAAACAGCCCAAAAACGGGCCAAAACTGGCCATTTTTGGCTGCGCGAGCGAGCAGCGAGCGGCGGACAGCGAGCGAAGCGAGAGGCAGCACCGTCCCTGCTATACGAAAGCCCCATCCAGCCCTGTGCCACCCGGGGGGTTCCAGGGTGCTGAGATGGCTGACGTTTTGCTCCGCTCACGACGGTCGCCGCGGCACGCAAGAACAGGCCAAAAACTGGCCAAAACAGCCCAAAAACGGGCCAAAACTGGCCATTTTTTGCTGCGCAAGCGAGCGGAGAGCGGCGAACAGCGAGCGAAGCGCGAGGCAGCACCGTCCCTGCTATACGAAAGCCCCATCCAGCCCTGTGCCACCCGGGGGGTTCCAGGGTGCTGAGATGGCTGACATTTTGCTCCGCTCACGACGGTCACCGCGCCACACAAGAACAGCCCAAAAACAGGCCAAAACAGCCCAAAAACGGGCCAAAACTGGCCATTTTTGGCTGCGCGAGCGAGCGGCGAGCGGCGAACAGCGAGCGAAGCGAGAGGCAGCACCGTCCCTGCTATACGAAAGCCCCATCCAGCCCTGTGCCACCCGGGGGGTTCCAGGGTGCTGAGATGGCTGACGTTTTGCTCCGCTCACGACGGTCACCGCACCACGCAAGAACAGGCCAAAAACTGGCCAAAACAGCCCAAAAACGGGCCAAAACTGGCCATTTTTGGCTGCGCGAGCGAGCGGCGAGCGGCGAACAGCGAGCGAAGCGAGAGGCAGCACCGTCCCTGCTATACGAAAGCCCCATCCAGCCCTGTGCCACCCGGGGGGTTCCAGGGTGCTGAGATGGCTGACGTTTTGCTCCGCTCTCGACGGTCACCGCGCAATGCAAGAACAGGCCAAAAACTGGCCAAAACGGCCCAAAAACGGGCCAAAACTGGCCATTTTTGGCTGCGCGAGCGGCGAGCGGCGGACAGCGAGCGAAGCGAGAGGCAGCACCGTCCCTGCTATACGAAAGCCCCATCCAGCCCTGTGCCACCCGGGGGGTTCCAGGGTGCTGAGATGGCTGACGTTTTGCTCCGCTCTCGACGGTCACCGCGCAATGCAAGAACAGGCCAAAAACTGGCCAAAACGGCCCAAAAACGGGCCAAAACTGGCCATTTTTGGCTGCGCGAGCGAGCGGCGAGCGGCGGACAGCGAGCGAAGCGAGAGGCAGCACCGTCCCTGCTATACGAAAGCCCCATCCAGCCCTGTGCCACCCGGGGGGTTCCAGGGTGCTGAGATGGCTGACGTTTTGCTCCGCTCTCGACGGTCACCGCGCAATGCAAGAACAGGCCAAAAACTGGCCAAAACGGCCCAAAAACGGGCCAAAACTGGCCATTTTTGGCTGCACGAGCGAGCGGCGAGCGGCGGACAGCGAGCGAAGCGAGAGGCAGCACCGTCCCTGCTATACGAAAGCCCCATCCAGCCCTGTGCCACCCGGGGGGTTCCAGGGTGCTGAGATGGCTGACGTTTTGCTCCGCTCTCGACGGTCACCGCGCAATGCAAGAACAGGCCAAAAACTGGCCAAAACGGCCCAAAAACGGGCCAAAACTGGCCATTTTTGGCTGCACGAGCGAGCGAAGCGAGAGGCAGCACCGTCCCTGCTATACGAAAGCCCCATCCAGCCCTGTGCCACCCGGGGGGTTCCAGGGTGCTGAGATGGCTGACGTTTTGCTCCGCTCTCGACGGTCACCGCGCAATGCAAGAACAGGCCAAAAACTGGCCAAAACGGCCCAAAAACGGGCCAAAACTGGCCATTTTTGGCTGCACGAGCGAGCGGCGAGCGGCGGACAGCGAGCGAAGCGAGAGGCAGCACCGTCCCTGCTATACGAAAGCCCCATCCAGCCCTGTGCCACCCGGGGGGTTCCAGGGTGCTGAGATGGCTGACGTTTTGCTCCGCTCTCGACGGTCACCGCGCAATGCAAGAACAGGCCAAAAACTGGCCAAAACGGCCCAAAAACGGGCCAAAACTGGCCATTTTTGGCTGCACGAGCGAGCGGCGAGCGGCGGACAGCGAGCGAAGCGAGAGGCAGCACCGTCCCTGCTATACGAAAGCCCCATCCAGCCCTGTGCCACCCGGGGGGTTCCAGGGTGCTGAGATGGCTGACGTTTTGCTCCGCTCTCGACGGTCACCGCGCAATGCAAGAACAGGCCAAAAACTGGCCAAAACGGCCCAAAAACGGGCCAAAACTGGCCATTTTTGGCTGCGCGAGCGAGCGGCGAGCGGCGGACAGCGAGCGAAGCGAGAGGCAGCACCGTCCCTGCTATATACGAAAGCCCCATCCAGCCCTGTGCCACCCGGGGGGTTCCAGGGTGCTGAGATGGCTGACGTTTTGCTCCGCTCACGACGGTCACCGCACCACGCAAGAACGGACCATAAACAGGCCAAAACAGCCCAAAAACGGGCCAAAACTGGTCATTTTTGGCTGCGCGAGCGAGCGGCGAGCGGCGAACAGCGAGC
>NW_027020391.1:0-78347 GCF_036884655.1 Musa acuminata AAA Group
TCATCATCAAAATCCGAGATTCAATAGTTTCGATGTTTAAACTTATGATTAATAACACCAAGTTCACCACAATATGGACCGTAAAAATAAGTAGTTTGTGAAAATTTGTGTAGTTTTTTTAATGCCATCAAGATTGCTTTTTTTTTAAAACTAATTATGCTATATTATTCAACATTTTAGATAATATCATATAATTATTAAAATTTAGATCTTCTTTCAAAATATTTTACTAACATGAATTACTTTTATTTTTTAGTCATTGCTATAAAAGATGCGATAGATGGGGATGAGATCAGATCAATTGATATTAATCCTATAATCATACCTCCCCTTTAAAATCTAGTACACCTTACATCTCCTTGAGCTAATTTTTTCTAATATCATAAAAAATAAATTTTAATGCATTATGTATTATCATTATCATAATATGTGATGAATAAAAAATGATAAAATAAAAGTCTTTAATACTATCGATAAAATTGATATGGTTAGATGTCAACTTGAGGAAAAAATGACCCAAACGAAATTATAAATATCAATTTTGAACATTTATAGATTGCCAACAATCATGACAAGTATTATTATATCAAAGAATACTCTCTTTCTATTTCTAGAAATAGAAACATCCAAGTTTATAAGAAAAGAAGTTTTGACATGACTATTACCACATGAAATCAAGTTATATGATTATTTTGCAGAAATTTTCCAGTAAGATGAATAATTTTTTTCGATATTATTTAATTATATAGTTTATTATTTTAAATGTGCAATTCTTGTAATAGGGGTAGATTTTCAATTTCCTCTACAAATGCAAATCGATGTCCATAAAACTAACTTTATTAAAGTACAATTATATTATTAGTTACTAGGTTTTGATAATGAATAACGTAGTCGATAGTTAAATGAACAAATTCTCAATTCAGGTCACTAGCATTTATTAAGACAAAATATTTCTATAAAAAGAAACTCTCATTATAAGTTACATATAATAAAATAATCTTAGAGCATTAGAATTTGCTCATCTTGAAATTTAAGTGATTGCAAAGTCAATGTTGGCAAAACAAATATTTAAGGTATTTTAACAAAATATCAAATTTGTCTTCATAAATTTTGATTATGTTTAACTTTTTAGTTCACAAATTTATACAATTGATTATTAAAATTCTTCTTTGTTATTTAGCATGAGGGAAACAAATTAACACAAAATGAAAGACTTTTTTACAAATATTTCTAACTTTGCCATGCTCGTTTAAAATCATGATAACATCATATTATGACTCAAATTATCATGATAATCTTGATGTTTATTGAAATATTTTGCTCTTTTGATATAAAATAACGAACAAACATCTTGAATATGTCAAATTGACAATAATTTCATCCACGTTTTGATATTTTTAAATTTTATGAAAAAGATCATCGACTAGGTTCATTAATAAAGGTGAACTAGATATTATTCAAATCATTATTTCTAAGAGTGAGAATTTTTGCTTTTTATATTTTTAAAAATTATAATAAAATTGATCGTCAAAAAAATTAAGTTAGTTTTATTTTTAAAAAAGATTTCTATGTGTGGAGTTAAGGACCATGCCTCATGTAATTGATCACAAAAAGAGCATAAAATATTGGATGACTAAAGGATTACTAGCCAATTTACAAAAGAGATGCTTATTCCTCTCTCAATTATATTTATGCACTTGAAGGATATGGAATATATTTTTTTCAACTTACCATACAATAATCTTAGATTTTTACATAAAGTATATGCATTATGTTAAAAGATGACATTATTTCTATAAAATATTTATTAATAAATATAACAAGCATAGGGTATAAAGTCATAATTCTTTATTTAATTTATATACATTTCCCTTGTACCATGAGATATGTTATTGCATGCAAAGAAAGTTACAATATACAATGAAGATTTTAGTTTCTAGACGACCATGGTCAGTTTCAAAAAACTAAAACCTCATGCATAATGTTTAATTAATCCTAATCTTTAAAGCAACTCACTCTTGCGATAAACAATTCATCCATCAAGATATATTACTTCAGTATTGTAATTTCATTTACAAATATTCAAGTGTTGGCCCATCATGTTTCTAAGACAACTTCTCATTAGCTTGCTCCAACATCATCTTCGGCATTAGAAGAGTTGACAAAAATCTTAAGTCAATAGTAATTAGTATTTATTTATAGTATTTGTAATAGCGTATGATCCAGCATTATTGTAGTTTTGATATTAAAACAAGGATAAATAACACACCAAGTTCTTCTAAATGCGGACCATAAAGGAAATATGTTAAGTGAAGAGTTATCTTCAATTCTTTTGATGCAAATCTTAAAGCTTGTTTCTTTTACTAATTTTGCTATATTCGATAATAGTTTTTATTGCTTCGTATGCTTGTTAAAATTTAGATCTTGTTTCAAAATATTTTACTAATTGAATTACTTTTGTTCTTTAGCCATTGCTATCAAAGAGGCTATAGTTGGAGATGACATCAAATCATTCGATATAAAACCTTTTATCATTCCTCCTCTACATAATCCTATAGTCCCCGCTCCTCTACATAATCCTATAGTCCCCGCTGTACACGATTAGGTTCATTGTCTTAATATCATAAACAATAAACTGTAATGCATTATGCGTTGTCATTATTTTACTTCGAAATGAACTAAAAATTATTAAAATGCATGTCTCTCAAATTTTATCAATAAAATTGAAATAGTTAAATGTGAGCTTGTAGAAAAGATAACCCAAATGAAATTTTAAATATTAACTTTCATCCGTGAAAAGCATTATTATAACTATCGGTTCTATGTTTTCTTGAAAAGAATGTTGGATATAACTATTACCACATAAAATATAGTTATGTCATTATATTACATAATTGTTCCAATATAATATATTGTTTCTCAATATTATTTAATTATATAGTCTATTGCAATAAATTGATAATTCGTGAGAGCGAGTTAGAGTTCCAATTTCCACTACAAAAGTAGACCAACACACAATATCCTCACTCCATTATATTATAACAATATTCTAAGCTCTTATATTTTAATGATAAATAACTTACATGATAGTTAAATGAAAAAAATTTAATTTCAAGTCACTAGTTGGTAATGAGTTGAAACATTGCTATAAAAAGAAAGTATAAATGTCTTATTAGTTGCCCAAGATAAACTAGCATTGGACCATTAAAATACACTCATCCTGAACTTTAAGTGGTTATAATCTTAGAGTAGGCAAAACTAAAGTTTTCTAAAATTTTTATATAATTTTGACATTTTAGATTTTTAATATGTTTGACTTTTTGTTCGCTCCTTTTAACAATACATTATTAAAATTTATCATTTTTAGGATTTGAGTAAAAGAATTAACATAAAAGCAAAGATAAATAATTACAAATATTTTTAGGTTTATTATCGACAAATACAATATTGATAACATCATATCTCGATTTAAATTATCATGAGATAATAGATATTTATTATAAAATATTATACTTCTGATATAAAATAATTAACAAATGACTCGAATAAGTCAAGTTGACAATCAATACATCCGTATTTTAATATTTTTAACTTGTACGAAGAGGATTGGGGTAGAGAGCTCGCAAGAGGAAGTAAAGTCCAAGATCGACAAAGTTGAGGCCCTAGTCGATCGATTGTCAGATGACACCAAGGACTCCGTGCAACACCTGCAGGAAGTTGTGGCGGAACTCACTTCGAGGGTGACCATGCTGACAAGGGCACTAAATGCGGGAGGAAGCAACACCCGCGTTGCACCACCACAAAACTTGAGGGCACCTGAGCCTCACAGTTATGGAGGGGCCAGAGATGCCAAGGAGTTCGAGAACTTTCTGTTCGACATGGAACAATACTTTCGAGCTACAAGGCCCGATTCTGAGGAGACCAAAGTTTCGATAGCGACCATGTATCTTAATGGAGATGCAAAACTTTGGTGGCGAACCCGTTGGGAGGAGATCCAATAAGGTCGGTGTCGAGTCGACACATAGGAGGACTTGAAGCGGGAGTTGAGAACTTAGTTCCTACCGGAGAACACCGAGTTCGTCGCAAGAAGGAAGTTGAGACAACTCCGCCAAAATACTTCCATTCGAGACTATGTGAAGCAATTTTCTGCACTAATGCTGGACATCCAGGATATGTCCGAGAAGGATAAATTGTTCAGCTTCCTCGATGGTTTAAAGTCATGGGCGCAACAAAAACTACATCGAAGGAATATCGCCGATTTAGTCGAGGTAATTGCTGCTGCAGAAAGGCT
Organism: Musa acuminata AAA Group; assembly: GCF_036884655.1. Lineage (NCBI taxonomy): Eukaryota > Viridiplantae > Streptophyta > Magnoliopsida > Zingiberales > Musaceae > Musa > Musa acuminata. Next base: position 4,292 of record NW_027020391.1, read on the forward strand.
CACCGACTTCGTTTCCTCTGAAGACCCAGGGAGAAGGAAATAGTCTTCAAACAATCGCCCTCCAAAATATTCTCGTGGGAAGGAGCTTGGTGGCGAACAAAAGAAGAAGAGTTCCTACAAAGGGCCAAGCCCGAAGGGCAAGGCCTCGAAACCTAGTGGATGCTTCTTGTGCGGAGGACCGCATATGGTGAGGGAGTGCCCACAAAAATAGGCACTCAATGCTTTAACAGCTTTCATCCACCCCCCCCCCCTCTCAATCAAACAAGGGCAAAGCTGTTGCTCTTAGTTCAAGCAGTTCTGAATCCAACAGCGACGACGAGGAGTCAAGTGGGGGAGAATTCGAAGACAAGGCTACATAAAGCAGGAAATGGTGAGCTAATGTACGTCGACATCAAGCTCAATGGCCAAACAACCCGTGCGATGGTAGACACGAGCGCTACCCACAATTTTATTGCCGATCTAGAAGCAAAGCAACTTGGACTGATCTTAAAGAAGAGCCCAAGTCGAATAAAGGCGGTGAACTCGAAGGCCAAGCGAATCTCTGGGTTGGCAAAGGGAGTCCCCATCAAGATCGGAACATGGAGCGGGAGCACGAACATGATGGCGGTGCCGTTGGACGACTTCCAAGTGATCCTTGGAATAGAATTTATGAACACGACGAAGTTGGTGCCGATGCCGTTCCTTAACACCTTATGCATGATGGGGGGTGACGACCTCTATGTGGTTCCCGTCTCTCGGAGAGGAACCAAGGACCCCCAACAGATATCGGTATTACAATTAAAGAATGGGGTACGAAAAGGCGAACTAACATTTGTGGCTGCTATGAAGCTAAAGCCACTCGACAAGGAGGCCAATCATGAACCTGCTGTGGTGGCGAACGTCCTGAAAGAGTTTACTGACGTTATGCCACCCGAATTGCCGAAGACTCTTCTCCCACGCAGGGGCGTGGATCATAAAATCGAGCTGGAGCCAGGAGTGAAGCCTCTAGCGAGACCACCCTACCACATGGCCTCGCCAGAGTTGGCAGAACTCAGAAAGCAGTTAGGTAAACTGCTAAGCGGTGGTCTCATCCGCAGTTCGAAAGCACCATTCGGAGCTCCAGTTCTCTTTCAAACGAAACAAGATGGGAGCCTCTGACTCTGTGTCGATTACCGAACCCTCAACAAAGTGACGGTGAAGAACAAGTATCCCATCCCGCTCATTGCGGACTTGTTCGACCAACTAGGCAAAGCCAAGTATTTCTCAAAACTCGACCTTCGGTCGGGGTATTGGCAGGTGCGCATCGCTGAAGGCGACGAAACGAAGACTACCTGTGTAACCATGGAGCGTTTGAGTTCTTGGTGATGCCTTTCGGCTTAACCAATGCCCCGACCACGTTCTACACTCTCATGAACTAGCTATTCAAGGAGTATTTGGATAAGTTCGTGGTCGTTTACTTGGACGATTTCGTCGTCGACAGCCAAACGCTTGAGGAGCACATCAAGCACCTTCGGAAGAATTTTCAAGGTTCTCAAGGAGAACACTTTGTTCGTAAAAAGGGAGAAATGCTACTTTGCCATTCGGATGGATAAGTCAAAGGTGCAAGCGGTTATGGAATGGCGAACTCCAAAGAAGGTGCCAGAGTTGAGATCCTTCCTTGGTTTTGTCAACTACTATCAACGCTTCATTGTGGGATATTCGAAGCGTGCAACTCCACTAACGGAGTTGCTGAAGAAGGAACAGCCTTGGAAGTGGTCTGACAAATGTGAAATAGCATTCCAAGATCTGAATGCTGCTGTTCTGGAAGAACCGGTGCTCAAATTGCCAAACTACGGAGAGCCTTTCGAAGTCCATATAGATGGTTTAGACTTCGCAATTGGGAGAGTGCTCATGCAGGAGGGTCATCCGGTAGCCTACGAGAGCCGCAAGCTCAACGAGACCGAGCGTCGATATCCAGTGCACGAGAAGGATATGACAGCGGTGATCCACTGTCTACGAGTTTGGAGACACTACCTTCTCGGATCGCGATTTGTGTTGAGGACGGACAACATCGCTCTGAGTTATTTCCATACAGAAGAAACTTTCCCCAAAGCAAGCACGATGGCAGGACTTCCTAGCTGAATTTGATATGGTAATGGAATACAAGCCTGGAAAGGCAAATGTCGTGGCCGATGCATTGAGTCGGAAAGTGGAGCGCGTGAATGCCGTACAATTGGAGGGCGGAGGCCAAGCAAGTCAGTTGCACTCCAAATTCCTTTCCAGGATCAGGGATGGACTGTATAGTGACCCCCAGGCAGTTATCCTGATGCAGCTCATCAAAGAAGGCAAGGCACGACGATTTTGGGTCTAGGAGGGACTCGTGTACACAAAAGGGAATAGGGTTTATGTTCCTCGAGTGGACAATTTGAGGCGTGAACTCCTAAAAGAGTGTCACGATTCCCTTTAGGCTGGACACCCAGGTATTCACTGAACGTTGGCTCTCGTGGAGAGGGCCTTAAGCCTTGGTTCTAAAGGTATAAATATGATTTTGTATATGGTAGATTGATACTAATGTTTCGGCTTATATTACCAATAATAAAGATTTATTTTAATATAAAAATTAAAATAATATAAAAAATATTCATCCATGAAATCATCTCAAAAGTAATGTAATAGTAGTCGGTAGTTATCACGAATACTTAGAGACGATGTTCCTATAATTCTAAAAATTTAAGCTATTTATCTATAATTGTCAAGTTCTTGGTAGAGGTAAACTCATAATTCAGTAAATGTTAACTTTTAAATTTTACGTGATAGTTTATATATCAAAGTCAATATTTGACTTATAACGAATCTGATGTATATTAATGCTGATCAATCTGATTTGGATTTCGCCGATGACAAACTTCAAGTCACATCCCACTGAAGCAGTCCCCATCGATGACAGAGTCAAATATTCTCATGTTTAACATAAATAAAATTACCCCACCAAATTATGTTGTAACATAAATATATATATATATATAATATTTTCAAAGATAAATCTGGGAGTGATAAAAATACAAAAGACAGGTGCTGCCAAACACCATCGATTGAGACATCCGGGTCTACATCGGGCCCCACTGTCACTTTCCAGATTGACTGAGGTCATAAATAAATAAATAAATAAATAATAGGTTGCTTGCCTTGCCATAGTTATTTGATGAAACGTGGAAGCAAAACCCACAAATGAGACCCAAAATAATGGCAAGGATTTCTTGACTTTACGTACTTCAATCTTTATTATTATTTTTTAAATAAAAATAACTATACGAATTAAATCTGCTAGGAAAAAAAATATTTAAAAGAGAGAGTAAGAAACTGAAGACATAAGCTCTCTCAAAAGTAATCTGTATCCTTGATACTTAGGGCGAATTATAAATTATTCTTATAATTAATTATATTTAATATTTTGATTTTAATATTTTAAATTTTAAATAAAGATTTTTATACTTTTAAAAGTAAAATATTGAGATCACTATATAGGATTAAAAAAATAATATTAAAATAATGAGATTAAATAGTTTACTCTCACAAATATAAATATCTTAATATAATATTTAAAAATATAGAAACTAAAATATTAAAGATAACTAATGAAAACGAATAACTTACGGAAATGAATACGAGATGGACATCATCGTTCAAAACACCATCTAACTTTGGAAAACTTACTACTGTCGGCTTCCCCAATGCGTATAAGAATTGTTAGCTTTTTCCTCGTGTAGACTCTGACTGCGGCTTAGTTTATAATTATGTCTAAGTAGGCTAAAAATAAGAAGTGAATTTATTATATATGATGATTTATAACTTGTGAAAGAGTTGAAAATCTAACGGTAGATTAAATCTATTACATGTTAAATTAATTTATTTAAATATAATGAAACGGTGTCGAAATTTTTAGTCCCCATCAAACCGAACATAATATGCAAAATGACTCTAATGTGCGTATGTAAGTTGTGTATGCTCCCGCAATCACGGGAAGGTGCACCAGCCAGAATTCCTTTCTTAAAGTGGGTAGATACACAACACATACTCAACGAATAGATCCGGAAACATGGCAATGTTTCCTATTCAATATTCTTTTGAAGAATTTGTTCCAAGCAGGTTGGGTTGGCGGCATTCATCCGGCAATGCAGGAGACCAGAAACTCATCTAGATACATCCAATCTGTCCAACATGTGGATATCTATAAAAATTGCATATGTATTCCATCAGTGATTTCTGTATTTTAGTGTATTAACAAAACTCATAAACTTGCAATTTTTTTCTTATATACTTAAACCCCATGTTTGACTATTAATAGAAACTTTCACTGGCATATATATATATATATATATATATATATATATATATATATATATATATATATATATATATATATATATATATATATAATATGTGTATATAGTTGATACATTAAATTTACATATAGCTATTAATTTTCACTATTTGCAAATAAAAAAACTTACTATTTTGGCAAACAATTTAACAATCTGGTCAATTTTCACTGAGTAGAGTAGGTCTTTGGATATGAAAGATTAGGTATGAATGATGTAAGAGTCAAACTTCTCTAGCATCATACTCAAAGTTCCAGTTTTCAAGTAAAAGAAATGTGAAAGTAGATGTCCATATTCACTTTTTTCTTTTCAAAATTTCAGACTTTAAGGTCACTCAGAATCTATGGTCCTGATATACATGTTTTTATTTCCATCTATATCATGAAAATGATCAATTGACCAAGTCCTTGATCTGTAACTTGAACTTTGTCAAACCACCAAAAAAAAAAAACAAAAAGGATATCTTTGTGTTCACTGCATATGAAATCTCTCCTGGACCCCATGGACAGATTTCTTTTCTTTCCACTCTCTCTGTCTCTCTCACTTTTAATTTCAAGGGTAGAAAACCACATGAATGAACAAAATACAACACTTTTCTACATGACAAAGAACATGAAAATAGTTGGGAATTTGTCAAATACATAATGATAATAGATGCTTTATATAAAAGAAATACAATTAAGGAAAAGAAGAAATAGGACAACTGTAAATGCATCTGACACAAGAAAAGGTCTCTATGGTGAATTTGCTCAAGATAGTGATGATCTGGGCTCCACCAGAATATTCAGGATTAATTTGCTATTTGTATATATAGAGGCAGTTGGATCTCTGAATCTTTCAACCTACAGGAGGAGGGCATCACTTCCCAATTAGCCAACCATGCCAGAGTTGAGGATCTCCAAGAAGCACCACAAGCACATCAACAATCCCTTTCCTTCCACCCTAAAGTGCCTGCCTTTCATCCATGGAGGACTCTCCTTCAGTCCACACAAGATTTCACAAGACCAGAGTTATCAGATTGGGGAGGATTTCCAGCTTGCTTGGAGCTGCAGAAATGGTGGCTGCCTTTCGATCTCGCACCGATCTCAGCCTAACAGGAGCATATGGTCTACGATCCCAGGAGAGGCCTTCATATCTGCTGCAGCTGTCCAGACTCAGGTGGAGGAGAGCAGAGGCTCTTTCGCTATTAAGGATGGTGATGTTCTTTTCATCTGCAAGCACCAGTCTGTGGAAGAAATAAGGGTCCTTTATGAGACGGACATTGAAGAGAATGCTGAAGATGATAATCTCTTATCTGGGTTTTCAAACTCAAACAATAAAGGAACTCCTGAATCATTCAATAAGTCTTACTCCCCGATTCTGATGATCACAGGAAGGCTCTTCAGTAAGAAGACTAACATACTTCCTAAGAAAAGCTTGTACCTGGGGAAGAAAAAAATCAGATTTGGATGGGCTAGGAAACCTTCATTTGTTGCTAGATACTGGTTTTTGCTTGAACAGAGGAGCAGCAATCAAATTGGTTTTTCTGTAAAGTTTGGTGAATATGATAAGAAATTGAGCCCAAGTGTAACAAAAAGAAGAATTCTACAGGGCTCAAGCTGGAAACTAATCCGAATGCAGCGTCAATGCATTGCATACATCTCAAGGCAAAGAGGTTTTGTTGCACTCTCATCACAGGATGAGCAAGGAGAAGAGCAAGTGGTTACAGAATTCAATAAAGTTTTCATCACATATGCGAGTGACAAAGATGAAAAGTTCTATGGTTTTGGGGAGCAGTTCTCCCATATGGAGTTCAAAGGAAAGAGGGTGCCTATAATTGTCCAAGAGCAAGGTATTGGAAGAGGAGATCAACCCATCACCTTCGCAGCCAATCTGATTAGTTACAGGTAATCATTATTTATTAGGGTTCTTTTAGAATCAAAATTGTAAATTCTCCTGCTTCGCAATTGACAGATCAGGAGGTGATTGGAGTACGACATATGCCCCTTCACCATTCTACATGACCTCCAAAATGAGATCCCTTTATCTTGAAGGATACAATTATTCAGCTTTTGATCTCACAAAGCCTGATAGAGTACAGATTCAGGTACTTGAATCTGACAAAAGCTATGATTTATTTGATTTGTAGTTGAATTTTCGAAAGTGACATTTGAGTTCTACAATTTTTGCTAATGGGATTAGAGTGGACTCTTTGTGGAACACATTGCCTTTTCACTTCTTAACATGGAAGAGTATCAAAGATTTATGAGATCTTCCAACTCTGAATCTTACTTACCATGACAGAGTGAAATAGTTTTATCTTCATCAGAAAACAAAATAAAGTTGCGGGAAAATGAAATACTATACATTAGCTCACTTAAATGGCTATTTTCTGTATATCCATAATTGCATAGTTAGGAAAAAAGAGACAAACCTTATACTAAGACAATCGACAACCTCATGTCTTGTGACGCTGTTGTCTTCGACTGCACAGTTTTGAGTCGCTTCAACTCTTAATCTTTTCTTCTTCATGTTGTAACTTGTATTTCTGAAAGGGTACATATCAAACTTCTAGCCGCATGACAAACAACTAATGCAAATTCTTCTTACAGATATATGGAAATTATGCTCAAGGAAGAATACTGAACGGATATTCACCTGTTGAACTAATTGAAACCTATACAGAAACCATAGGGAGACCTCCAGTGCTTCCAAACTGGATTATTTCTGGTGCTGTTGTCGGGATGCAGGGAGGCACAGAAGCTGTCCACAGAGTGTGGGATCAATTACAGGATCATGATGTTCCTATTTCAGCATTTTGGTTGCAGGTGATTGAAACTGATGCTAATATCATGATATGAACAATATTTCAAAGAAGAAAAATTATGATAAATACAAGATAAGCTCGGTAAGTCACATCAAATAATTATATGAAATGAAGTTACCACTACCAACAAGTTCAATCATGTCATTTGCCACCAGTGTTTGTTCAAGTGTGCGTGGCCTTATAATAAATAGCAAATGGCTAACCACAGATCTAAGATCTTCAAAACTAGAAGGGAAGTCAGAAGAAATAGAAGCCACCACTTTGCAAAATTAGTGGTGTGAATTCATGACAACCTGTAACGACATCCTGCAACACATGCATGCATGTTTTCTGTAATCTTTATTAAAATCTAGGTGATAACCTTGCAGGACTGGGTTGGCAAGAGGGAAACAGTAATTGGGTCACAATTATGGTGGAACTGGGAAGTTGATACCTGCCATTATGCTGGATGGAGAGAGCTAGTCAACGATCTTCGTACTCATGATATTAGAGTCATGACCTACTGCAACCCCTGCCTTGTTCCAGTAAATAACTTTCCCTCATTGGAGCCCTTTTCAATTTAATTAGATGGGTCAATTTCATTCAGTCATCAGTTTAACTGAAAAAGAGATCATTGTCAATTGCAGACTGATGACAAGCCAAACAAATACAAGAATCTGTTTGAAGAAGCTAAGAGTTTAGGCATCTTAGTAAAAGATAAAACACAAGGAACATACATGATACCGAACACGGCTTTTGATGTGGGAATGTTGGATTTTACACATCCTGCAACAAGTAGTTGGTTCAAGAAAATTCTACGCGAAATGGTGGATACTGGAGTAAGAGGTTGGATGGCCGATTTTGGTGAAGGATTACCTTTAGATGCTCACCTCTATTCAGGTACTCAATAAAATTCTCTATTGTAATATTAGTATGATGTTTAAACACTAACATAGTATTTATATTTTCACATAGATGAAGACCCCTTTGAAGCTCATAACAGATACCCTGAACTTTGGGCTAAGGTCAACAGGGAATTTGTAGATGATTGGGCAGCAACCTGTCATGGAAAGGAGAAGGAAGATCCAGAAGAAAACTTAGTCTTTTTCATGAGGGCTGGCTTCAGAGGTAGCCCTAAGTGGTCTATGTTGTTTTGGGAGGGTGATCAAATGGTAAGTTGGCAGGCTAATGATGGAATAAAGAGTAGCGTAACAGGTTTGCTGAGCAGTGGCCTCTCAGGTTTTGCCTTCAACCATAGTGATATTGGAGGCTACTGTACAGTAGACATGCCTATCATCAGGTACCGTCGAAGCGAAGAACTTCTCATGCGCTGGATGGAATTAAATGCATTCAATGTAGTATTCCGGACACATGAAGTAAGCACCAAAAAAATTCAGCTAGTAGCAAAGTTTGATTTCCATACTTCCCTAAGTGGAAGCATCACTAACATTTGTAGCATCTACAGGGAAACAAGCCATCGTCCAATTGCCAGTTTTACTCTAACAGAAACACATTAGCTCATTTTGCACGCTGTGCCAAGATATACAAAGCTTGGAAATTCTACCGAATCCAACTTGTAAAGGTACATTCTCATAAATGTATGTCGATATTAGATTTTGTTTCAAAAAAATTAATATCTATATGCAAGAAATCCTCTTTTCATTTTTCTGATGTGCTTCTTTTGTTGATTTATTTTTCTCAGGAGGCAGCTCAGAGAGGCTTGCCTGTTGCTAGGCATCTATTCCTCCACTATCCAGATGACAAGCATGTACATAGCTTGACATACCAGCAGTTCTTAGTTGGGACAGATATACTGGTAGTTCCTGTCCTTGACAAAGCCAAAAAGGAAGTCAAGGCCTATTTCCCTATGGCAGGTGGGTGTTCCTGGCAACACATTTGGACAGGAAAGATCTTCACCAGGCCTTTCAATCACCCAGGGCATAATCAAGGGTTTGAAGCCTGGGTTGATGCTCCCATTGGCTACCCAGCTGTGTTTGTAAAGTGCGGTTCCCACATAGGAGAAGCATTTTTAAGAAACTTAAAAGCTCTTAACATACTATAGCTTGTGTTTATGATAAATGTTTCATTTATGTACTCAAAATATCATTTTTTAAACTTATTTTAATACTCACTAATTTTAGAATTCATGATTGATTTGTTTTGGCAAGTAGCATGTTTATGATAAATTCAAATGATAACCTTTATTCTCAGAGAAATTGTGAAAATTATAGATGCTATCACTTCATTGATTGAGCAAAATTATATCAAAGTCCAATAGTTTTAAATTTCAAACAGCTACACAAAATCATATGGATGTCAGATAACAATTGTGAAGTAATATACTATTTTCCCGTTTATATATGCTGTCACTTCATGGATTGTGCAAAAGATATTTTAATTTCAATGCTTCTGAATTCCAAACAATTTAGATAACAACTGGTATTGTAATTATTAATAGGCGAAGTTACACTTACAATGAATTAGAACCGTGTCGAGCGGAGGTAAATCTTCTGCTCACTTCACCAATGACCAATAACCTCTACTTTTACAGCTTTAACTATGCATGTCTTCCATCTTAACCAATGATCAACAGAAGAGCTTGCTTCACCATTGAAATTTATGAATAGATTTCAGCCTCCTGTTACTGTTGCTTTCTTTGTGAGTTCTCAATGACCTCGAATTTCTTTCATTGAATCTGAAGTGCTTCAAAGGACATCCTTCATCTTAACCAATGAAACTGGGCAAAACTTTCTCTTGAATACTCTCCTGGTGACAAATTCATTATTATAGATGTTATTCTGGCAAATGCTTTTGTTCTTCTTCTGGAGTTGAGCTCTGCGAAACAAATTTAACAGCTATGATCTTCAGATTCCAGTTTCAATGTATCCGTCAACTTTGTATCCTAAACTGAACAGAGTAGCGAAATTTAAATGAACACCTTTTGTTTGTCGTCATATGAAATATTTCAATCAAACACTCTAAAGGACAAAAAGAAAAAAATAACATGCAAAGGAAACACTTCTTACAGGCATTTCATCGAACAGATTCTGTGCATCCACCACATGAATTCATCAAGTTGGCTACCATTTCCAATGCAGATCAAGTGTGGGTTAAGAAGCCCAATGTCTAACTATTTAATCCTCAACAGTCCCAAAGAGCATAATGCTGGATGGGTCTCTGCAACTCAAACCCACGGGATCGAAATGTAGGCATATTGGAGTGTCTCTTGCCATTGAACACACACAAAACAAGCAGTTGGGACACCAGGTGGTTGCTTGTCAAGCAATTATGGAAGGTTGACTCTGTGTGATATACACAATCTGGAGAGAGAGAGAGAGAGAGAGAGAGAGAGAGCTTCAGAAGTTGAAGAAAAGAGATGATATCTTCAAAATTGATCTCGTTGTGGTGCATTTAAATTTACATAATGATATAACTTGTAATTTCATGCAAAATTAAGAAATATGATAACAGTATCAAAATATAAAAAAATTTGAGCAATTAATTGTCAGGTAAAAATGTTCCTATCTTCATAATGTCTTTGCTGGAAATATTCATGTGTAAGAGATTATATTTTCGTATCGACAATGATTGAAATAATCGGATTACATATAATAGCCTTGACCCATAATTTAAAAGATTAACCCTTTGACTCAAGTTTGTGTTTGACTTCTATGTTCTAATCAGAAGAATTGAGTTATATTGACTAGGTTTGACTTATAACTTAGAAGCTCAAGTGTTTTTTGATGGAATTGATATTAGTTAGATTCAAACACAATGATGATTGATTTATGTAGGCAAATTTTGCATGCACTAAAATTTTAAATTATCCAATTTCTCAATTGATCCCAGCGGTATTTATTTTTTTGACGAGGATGGAGGAGCAGCCGAGGAGGTGAAGTAGTAGAGTTGGTGAGACAAGCCATTCCTTGGGAAAACGGTGTCCTCGAGGCGTCTATCAAAGGAATCCATCAGAGGCTGGTTCGAGGAGAGGGCATATCATGGAGCTAGGCAGAACTGCACGTCCGTCACTGCGACTGGTTGTTCTCGTCGGAGCAATCCAACTTCTGGAAAAGCCTCGCCTCCCTCCATGATGAGCTGTCGCAGATTGCCCTGCATCCCTCGAAAGACTTCTTCTCTCAAAACTCCCCATGTTTAATATCGTTAATGGAATGCATTACTCAGCTCGTATCTCTCCAAAGTTCATCCATTAGTTGTTGTCCAAACATATCATCTTCGCCTTCAGATAAGGAATTCGAGAGATTCCATAAGCTAAAATCGACGCCGATGGTGGTTTATGGTGATATTTCACCAGCCTTGAAGCTTCGACAACCTCGGGATGCCCAAAACTAGAGAGACGGTGTAAGCGAGGAGGGAAATTGATATTAGCAGAGAGCTATAGAAGTAGAGCAAAAATGGTTGCCGTCTTTTGCTCGAGCTACCAAAACATCTCATTTTTGTGTGGGAAAAAGGAAGGTATGCTGATCCTGTGTAATGGAGAAGAGGGCAGGTTTCCCCTGGACTCACAGAACGAGAGGTTCTTTGCTTCTTGGTTGGGTGTACGTAATGATTTGCTTCATGTTCTTGCTTTGCCTTGTGCCGAAAAGATGAACTTGCCGAGGCTGGAACGGTGGATTATTGTCGAAAAAGCAGAAGATTGATGGTGCATTTTTCGCTTTAATTAGAGCATTTTATCAGATTCCTGATGCTGTCTGTCTCCATTGGATGTGAAGTAATATGTCTGCACTCCATTGACACCAAGTCAATATGCATAAGCAGTTTCTTCCGATGAATAGAAAGTTTATGAGACAGCAGGAGATAGCAACTCCTCTCGGGTTGCATAGTTAAAGAAAACCGCTATGTAAGAAGAAGAAAGGAATTGTATCGTATGCTGCGTGCGATCCAGGGAAGCAGAAACTTTTTCGTTAACCGCTTTGTAAGAAGAGGAAGAAGAAGAAAGGAATAGTATCGTATGCTGCGTGCAATCCACGGAAGCAGAAACTTTTTCGTTAGTAGCTTGCATCCGCAGCTAACAAATTCCATCCCATCCAAGCGAGAAAGAAAAATAAGGTCGGAGAGGTGCAAAAGACTCGTATGCAACCTGAGATACATCGTCCATTGAACCTCCAGCACCACCATATTCTGACAACAATAATCATGGTTGTCGAGGCACTTCTCTCGTCCTTCTTGGAAATTCTGATCGGCTCAACGAAGAATAGCGTAGTCCGGCAGATAGGTGGTGTCTGGGGTCTGGAGGAGGACCTGGAAAAGCTTGAGAGGACGTTGTTGCGGATTCAATCCATCGTTGGAGATGCAGAGGAGCAGCAGATTAAGGACACTGCCGTCAAAAATTGGTTGACGGCACTCAGGGATGCGGCCTACGCTGCAGAGGACGTTCTCGACGAATTTAATCTCGAAACCCTCAGGAAGAGTAACAGAGCAATCGAGAACAAGATGATGGGCAAGGTCAGTGACTTCTTTTCATCCCATAATCCACTTTATTTTCGATTCAAAATGGCAAGGAAATTGAACGAAGTAGTAAAGAGTATAGATGAGATTGCAGCAGAGAGTCGTAAGTTCAATTTTGCAGTTCGCACACAAGAGCAAACCCCCCCAACTGTACGACAAACACACTCTTATGTCGTGGAATCGGATGTTATTGGTAGAGGCGAGGAGAAGGATGAGATAGTAAAGCTGCTAATAGAACAGCAGGATGAGAATGAGAAGATTGCAGTCCTCCCTATAGTTGGCATGGGAGGATTAGGAAAGACTACCTTAGCTAAACTGATCTACCAAGACAAGCGGGTGGAGAGGCATTTCCAATTGCGTATTTGGGTTTGTGTGGGCTCTGTTTTTGATCTGGGAGAGATTCTTAAAGCGATCATCAGTTCCGCCACTGGGAGACAGAGCGACCTGAAATTTATGGACATGTTACAATGCAGTGTTCGAGATGTATTGGCCGGGAAAAGATATCTGCTTGTGTTAGACGACGTATGGAATGAAGACTCATCGAAGTGGGACGACTTAAAAGCGCTGTTAGCTTGCGGAGGAGACGGAAGCAGAGTTGTTGTGACCACGCGTAGTGATGGAGTGTCGTCCATGATGGGTACGCTCACCACTCACAAGCTGCCATTCCTATCTGAAGAAGATTCATGGGATTTGTTCAGGAGAAGAGCATTTCCAAGCGGACAAGATGATGATAAGCAGCAGCATCAAAATCTGGTGGAGATTGGAAAAGCCATTGTAACAAAGTGTGGGGGATTGCCTCTCGCAGTGAAGGCCCTGGGCAGCATGATGAGCTACCAGAATGATGAAAGGGAGTGGTCTGCTATAAAGGAAAGTAGCATCTGGGCTACCAAAGTCGGTAGTGATATCCTACCTGCACTGCTTCTGAGTTATAATGACTTGCCTTCGCACCTGAAGCGATGCTTCGCCTTCTGTGCCATATTCCCCAAAGATTACGAGATAGAAGTTGACATGTTGATTCGACTGTGGATGGCTCAGGGGTTTATTCCATCGGAAGGAACAGCAGAACCGGAGGTTAAAGGCCACCGAATTTTCATGGAGCTACACAAGAGATGCTTCTTTCAAGATGTACGCCGAGTTAAAGAACGTAGATACGTAGACTTCTTGGGTAATATCATGCATGATTATTTTCGTTGGAGAGATTATGAGTTAGAAGTCAAAGGATATTGCAGTTTGAGAACATGCAAGATGCACGACCTCATTCATGACCTTGCACAACATATATCGGGAGAAGAAGGTGTCGCGTTGCTAGCGCCATACACTGCCACAGAACCAAGGAAGGATGTGCATCACTTGTCCTTACCAGGAACCTACTCGTCTTCCAAAATCCACGAGACGCTGGGGAAATTTCCTGCCCTGCGGACGCTACTGGTACGAGATGCATATTTTGGAAAAGCTGTGGACAACATTTCAAGACCGGCCAAATTAAGAGTGTTAGGATTCCATAATTTAAATGCTACGATGTTGCTAATGTTAGAATATGTGGCCTTTTTATTGAATAAGATATATAATAGAATTGGGTTCCGTTGCGATATTTTAGCCAAGACTAAGTCCATTACGGAACGATTCCTCGGAGTGATCCTGTGAAAGGATAGGAAGAGAGGAGAAAGGGTCTACTCTTCGCACTCCCTGCAGATTCCGCAGCGCGATCGGATTAAAGACGGAGCCTGCAGCAATCTTGGATCACGGTGCTGAGCAGATCAAACAAGATCTCTGAACGGATGGCTTCAAAAGGTACGCATCGTATAATTTGATCTATGTATTGATTTCAAATTCTGGCATATAGGTTAATTCCGCATTATTGACTTAGCATAATTACAGATTTTTATGCTTACAATTGGTATCAGAGCCCGGTTTACCTTTGTTTTCCAAGAACTGCTAAGCAGTAATGGTCACCATCGACCTCGCTGCAAATCTGCGGTTACGCCGAGTAGCGTGACGACATTACAGAACTCCGTCCATGCGACGGTATCACAGAACTCCGTCCGTGCGACGGCATCACAGAACCCCGGTCGCACACGGCCAGAATCCGTCCATGCGACGGTCGGCCGCACGCAGGCAGATAGCCCAGGCGGCGGCCATGCGTGAGTTGGCCGTGCACAGGCGGCGGCCGCGTGCTGGCAACAGCCACCCGCGGGCAGGAACCGCCGCAGCGGCAGCGGCCGCGCGTGAGCAGTAGCAGCCCCGCGGCGGTAGTGCCGTGGCGGTAGTGGCCGCGCACAGGCGGTCGCTGGCAGCCGCGCACAGGCGGCAGCCCGCAGCCGCGTACTGGCGGCCAAGCCCGCAGCCGCGTACTGGCGGCCAAGCCGCAGGCAGCAGCGGCAGCGGCGATGGCAGATTAGGGTTTTGGCATATTTACGTTTTTGTCCTCGAGGATAGGGTTTTTGAAAATTTACAGTTTTACCCTTTGCAAATATCATAATTACAGTTTATGTTCTGTCAACATATTTACGGTTTTGCCCTCGGGTCTAATTTCTGTCAAATTACAGTTCTGCCATTCGCATATTTTCGATTTATATCCTATCAAATATTTTCGGTTTTTTATCATTATGAAATTGAGAAATTTAGGTTATATTCTCAATTATAAAATTGATAAATATCATTTATTATAATTATGATTAATTTTAATCATGATTATATTTTTTGATTATTTGATTGGATTTAATTTTGATTAAAAAAAAAACTATAAATTATGGTTTATTTTATGGTTTTCTCATATGAATTATTCATTATATATGTGTTAAATAAAATTAAAATCCAATTATTGTTTTTGGAATTTTTTTATTTTCACATGTATATGTTTGAAATTATCATATGAGTTTTATTAAAGTTCAATAATTATTATGGTTATTTTATTATTGAACTGCTTTACATAAATGTTCAATAATTATTATGGTTATTTATTATTGAACTTCTTAGCATTAAATTTCAATAATTATTATTGTTATTTATTATTGAATTACTTTTTATTAAAGTTCAATAATTATTATGGTTATTTTATTATTGAACTGCTTTACATAAATGTTCAATAATTATTATGGTTATTTATTATTGAACTTCTTAGCATTAAATTTCAATAATTATTATTGTTATTTATTATTGAATTGCTTTGTATTAAAGTTCAATAATTATTATGGTAATTGATTATTGAACTGCTTTATATAAATGTTCAATAATTATTGTTGTTATTTTATTATTGAATTGTTTTACATTATTGTTCAATAATTATTATGGTTATTTATTATTGAATTGTTTTGTATTAATATTCAATAATTATTATTGTTCTTTATTATTGAACTGTTTTGCATTAGTTTTCAATAATTATTATGGTCATTTTATTATTGAATTGCTTAGCAAAAATTAAATAAATTGATGAATATTATTTGTAATTCATTTCCCTAAGTTCTATCTGACTAGTAGTTGCCAAAGTGGCCTAGGATGATAGATTTTTGTGATATGAATTACAATAAAAGCTTTATCATTTATAGGACATTTTTATTTTATATCATGGCATTAGTCTTGAAGCCACCAAAGTGACCTGGACTAATGACTTATAAAATAATATTAAAGAATTAGTCCTAAATGATATTAAAGAAATAATATTCATAATGGCACATATAATTATGAGATTTAGATAATCCCAAAGGAGAATCTAATTCAAATAATTATGTGATGGGGTAGGATGATACTCTTTTAGATATCCTTGCAGTTTAGGGTTGTATACCCAAAGGTAACAATACCTATTCCTCAAGGATGGTATCAGTCCTCCAAAATATTCTTGAGTGAACACTAGATATGTCAATATTTCACCCAAAGGTGTAATATAGATGATATCAATAGTTCATCAATTTTTGACAAACTCAAAGCATTAATGTTGTTATATATCTTTTGCAGTGGTACTTCCGCATATATACTCATATGCTTCAAGTGTCCCTGTACTTTCTGGATCAAATTATTCAGAATGGTTAGAGCATGTGCAATTCACACTGGGTGTATTAGATCTTGATCTAGCATTACTTATTAAAAAGCATGCAGACTTGACTGATGAAAGTACTGTTGGGAAATCATAGGGGGGGCGACATCATATGCGCAGCGGAAGAACAAGAAAACAAAAATCCCCAATTCCCAAAAAGATGTTCATCGTCGTGCGAAGATTGGTGCGCAAAATCCGCAAAAACACAAAACTGCGTATAGAGATTGTGTTACCTAGGGAGATCGTATATCCCTGTTTCCTTGCAGATCCTTAGGAGAGGGTGAAGGAGGTCAAGCGTCCTCCTCTCTAGCGGTGATCCACACAGCAGGGTTGCGACGACGCTCCTCAAAACTCCAGGCCTACTCTGAGGGGGAGAGGGAGAGGAGAATAGGAAGGGCAAGCAAAGACTCTAGCCTATGAGGCTGTGAATCCCTCCTATTTATAGAGATCCCGTGTCAAAACCCTAATGGGTCCTTTCCCTAGTGGGTATTGGATCTACATCCAATAAGACAAGGGCTCCGTCGGATATCTCATATCCGAACCTCTACTCATCGCAATGCCTACCATATGTGTGTGACCCTCTAGGCCCAATATCGAGCTGGCCGTGAGTCATACCTGTCAGAACTCCTTCTAACTCAGTGAATTATTATCTCTGTAATAATTCACTCGACTCATCGACTACGGAAGTACTAGGCCACTACGCCGTAGTCCCCAAACGATACAGGGGAATCCAATCCATTGGACCTGTCTGTCCTCAGTTACCATGTACCTATAGTCCCTCATCCATCTAATATCCCAGAGACCGTATATCGAGCATGGTGCTGTCAGACCCATACGGTTTCTACTCGAGTCTCGCTCTAATCGGATTCTCCCGGAGAACTCTTTCTCTCTCAACCCGAATGACCCTGGCTAGGGATTTGTCTGAGCAAGAACACATGGGATATTCCTCTCATGATACCGAGAGTGGATGATCCTCTATCGACACTCAATAGCCCTCGTAAGGTCGACTACCACTCCCAATGACCAGCTGTACTAGATCTGGGAACAGCCAAACCTATAAGTCTGGTATCAAAGAGTGGAGCACTCATACAGGACATCCTTGGTGTCTCAAGTCTAAGAACCAGATACACCACTAGGACTACGGAATCGTTGTCTGACAATAAGGCATCATCAACCATCCAGCATTCCGTAAGCGGATCAATCAATGAACTCATTCTCCAATGAGCACCTGTACTGTATCCCTAGTGTCCCTACACGAGTAGCTATGAGACCAGCTGCATCCATCATATGGACGGGTATACAGCACACCAGTCTATCCGGTTATCACGATGTCCCTCTCGAGTAACCTATGACCGGGATTATTTAGGATATGTGTTTAAAGGTGAATCGATCTCATTATCGTGATCTCATCACGATCCGATTCCCATTGCACAAATCCAAGGACATCACAATATATATGCATTTATGCAATAGTTATAAAGTGATATACGCCAAAATATAATAAGCAAAAAGATTATATATCAAGTCACACGTGCCATCACTCACGTGATTGGCTTGCTGGGCACCTATGACTAGCAATCTCCCACTTGACCTAAAGCCAATCACCTATGTGTCTGATCCCCATCAGACCCCTGTGACGCTCAAAGACAATCTGAGACAATGGCTTTGTTAGTGGATCTGCAATGTTATCTTCGGATGGAACTCTTTCCACTGCTACATCTCCTCGGGTTACGATCTCTCTTATAAGCTGGAACCTCCTCAGAACACTTCTGATAAGACCCGGGTTCCCTTATTTGAGTAATCACCCCATAGTTGTCGCAATATAAGGAAGTCGACTTGTCGCTATCTGTATCGACTCCCAAATCTGTGATGAACTTCTTCACCCAGACTCCCTCCTTTGCTGCATCTGATGCAGCAATGTACTCCGCCTCTGTGGTCGAGTCAGCAGTGGTATCTTGCTTGGAACTCTTCCAGCACACTGCTCCTCTATTCAAGGTGTACACATACCCTGAATTCGACTTGCTATCATCGACATCAGACTAAAAACTTGAGTCAGTGTAGCCTTCAACCTTAAGGCTATTACCTCCATATACTAGTAAAAGATCCTTAGTCCTTCTCAAGTACTTAAGGATACACTTTACTGCTTTCCAGTGCTCCAAGCCTGGATCCGCCTGATACCTGCTCGTGACACTCAGAGCATGCGCTATATCAGGCCTAGTACATAGCATGGCATACATGATAGACCCTATTGCTGAGGCATAAGGTATCATATCCATGTTCGCCCTTTCTTCTGGAGTCTTTGGGGACATACTCGTAGAAAGCGATATCCCATGTCTCATCGGTATGAGACCTCTTTTGGAAATTTCCATGTCAAACCTTTTGACAATAGTTTCTATGTACCTGGACTGGGACAAGCCAAGCATCCTTTTGGATCTATCTCTATAGATTCTAATCCCCAAGATATAAGATGCTTCTCCTAAGTCCTTCATAGAGAAGTGTCTAGATAACCAAGCCTTTATTGTGGATAGCATTCCTATGTCATTCCCAATGATGAGGATGTCATCCACATATAACACCAAAAAGCTAATAGCGCTCCCACTTACCTTTCTGTATACACAAGGCTCATCTTCGTTCTTAACGAAGTCATAAGATCTGATTGCCTCATCAAATCTTATGTTCCAACTTCAGGAAGCTTGCTTTAGTCCATAAATGGATCTAAGCAACCTACACACCTTATCTGGGCAGTTCTTGGACACGAATCCCTCAGGTTGCATCATATACACCTCCTCCTCTAGGTTCCCGTTGAGGAATGCGGTTTTCACATCCATCTGCCAGATCTCATAATCATAGTGTGCTGCAATAGCCAATAGAATTCTGATGGATTTTAGTATTGCTACGGGTGAGAAAGTTTCGTCGTAGTCAACACCTTGCCTTTGACGATACCCCTTAGCCACTAGCCTTGCTTTATAGGTCTCTACCTTTCCATCTACTCCGATCTTTTTCTTAAAGATCCACTTGCAACCGATGGGTACAATACCTTCGGGTGCATCAACTAGGTTCCAAACCTTATTGGAGTACATAGAATCCATCTCAGAATTCATGGCTTCTTTCCACTTCCCGGAGTCTATACTCATAATAGCCTCCTCGTAGGTCTGAGGATCAATATCCTCTACATCCTCTGCTCTAATATGTCCCACATATCTCTCAGGAGGATGGGATACTCTATCAGACCTGCGTAAAGTTGAAACTTGTGTATTAGATACCTGAACAGACTCGGGCTGTAGAGTGGTGCTTGAGCTTGGTTCCCTAACTTCGCTCAACTCTATCATTCTCCCACTGTCTCCGCCAAGAATGTGTTCCTTCTCAAGGAACACTGCTCTCTTAGCTACAAAGACCTTTTGGTCCTCGAGATGATAGAAGTAATACCCACAAGTTTCCTTGGGGTATCCCACAAATTTACATCGCCCTGTCCTTGATTCTAACTTATCGAGGTTGTGTCTTTTAACATGGGCAGAGCAGCCCCAAATCTTAACTACTTTAAGATCAGGCTTCTTCCCTTTTCATATCTCATATGGTGTAGACACCACCGACTTAGTTGGAACTCTGTTCAGAAGGTAAGCTGCGGTTTCTAGGGCATATCCCCAGAATGAGATGGGTAGGTCAGCGAAACTCATCATGGACCGTACCATATCTAATAATGTACGATTTCTCCTTTCAGAGACACCATTGAGCTGAGGTGTATAAGGAGGTGTCCATTGGGATAATATCCCATGGTCCTTGAGGAAGTGAGTAAACTCTGTACTTAAGTACTCACCTCCTCGATCTGATCGAAGAGTTTTGATACTCTTTCCAGTTTGGTTCTCCACCTCATTCTTATACTCTCTGAATTTCTCAAAGGCCTCGGACTTGTACTTCATTAAGTACACATATCCATACCTTGAGAAATCATCAGTAAATGTAATGAAGTAGGAGTAACCTCCAATGGCATGAGTTGACATGGGTCCACATACATCACTATGTATGAGTTCCAACAACTCAGTGGCTCTCTCTCCAGTTCCACTAAATGGAGAGTTGGTCAGTTTTCCACGAATGCAAGGCTCACAAGTTGCATATGACACATGGTCGAATGGATCTAGATATCCATCATTTAGCAACTTTTGAATCCTTCTTTCATGGATGTGACCTAGCCTACTATGCCACAGGTATGCACTGTTCAACTCATCTCGTTTCCTTTTGGACACATTTATATTCATGATATGTGGAGTGGTGTCTAACATAAATAAACCATTATGCAATGTTCCTTTCGTGATGATCTTATCATCTAATAATATCGAACAACCATTGTTCTCAAAAACAAATTTATATCCACTAACTGTTAAACATGAAATGGAGATAATGTTTTTGATAATAGAAGGAACAAAATAACATGCATCTAATGCAATAAAAGCTCCACTAGGCAGATGTAGGGCGACCTCGCCAACAGCTAATACAACAACTTTTGCTCCATTACCCATCTTGAGGTCCATCTCGCCTCTCTCTAGTCTCCTAGGCCTTGCCAGAACCTGCAACGAATTGCATATATGATAAGCACTACCGGTATCTAATACCCATGTGTTATCATAAGAGTCTGACAAATGGAGACTGATCATGAATGTACCTGAAGCTTCATCAAGCTTTTGTTTCGCCCTTTCTGCAAGGTACTCTTTGCAGTTTCTCTTCCAGTGCCCATCTTTATCACAGTGGAAGCACTGGCCTTTGTCCTTTGTTGGGTCTTTCTTAGCAACCTTTGCTTTACCTTGTTTGCCCTTGCCCTTTCCCTTCTTAAGGGACCTTTCTGCTTTCCTTTTCTTTCTGGTCTCACCAGTGTAGAGAACTGGCTTCTCTTTCTTAATAGTACTCTCTGCCTCCCTCAACATATTGAGGAGCTCTGGGAGAGTCACCTCAAGCTTGTTCATATTAAAGTTCATTATGAACTGTGAAAAGGAATCTGGTAGGGACTGAAGCACAATGTCCACACACAAGTTATCCTCTAGGACCATTCCTAGACTTGTGAGTTTCTCTATCCACTCAATCATCTTTAGGACATGGTTCTGAACCGGTGTCCCTTCAGTCATCCTAGCGCGGAAAAGGCTCTTGGATATCTCATATCGTTGAGTCCTTCCCTGTTCCTCAAACAATTTACGGACATGTAGGAGAATGGATCTGGCATCCATCTTTTCATGTTGTCTCTGTAACTCTGGAGTCATAGAGCCCAACATATAGCACTGAGCAAGAGTGGAGTCATCAATGTACTTCACGTAGCGAGCGATCTCATCCTCGCTTGCCCCTTCTTCGGGCGTAGGCATCACTGTATCAAGGACGTACACGATTTTCTCCGCTGTGAGAACAATTCTCAAGTTACGGAGCCAATCCGTATAATTTGGACCAGTGAGGCGGTTGACATCAAGTATGCCACGTAAGGGATTTGAAAGCGACATTTTTGAAAATAAAGATGTAGCAAAAATGAATAACATGCAGATTTTGCAAGAAATAAACTATCAAGATATGGACTTCTATCTTAATATGCTCCCACTATTTTACTAACGAGTCACGCGATACCCTCAGCACGTGAAACGGAAGTCTCCGGCAGACTTCTAGTGGGGATCAGGATCCAATCAGCGTCTTAGTGTAACCTCGAGGGACTCGACCAATCACACTAAGCCTAAAAGGTAGACAACTCTTGCCGATCACAACTCCTTGTGATTCCCGTCCTGTTCGGCCTCCGAATCACCATGGCCTCGAGGGACTCGACCAACCATGATGCTCGGTTAAGTCAACACCTTCGTTACAAGATGAGTCTGATTTGATGATATACCCTCGAGGGACTCGACCAAGCATATCATGCCCTCAGGTCACCGGTGACATCTCTATGTCGTAAGCAAGATAGCGAATCGCGATATAGGTGAGTCTCGAGGGACTCGACCAACTCAACCTACACCGGGATTCGGTTCCTACTCATAACGATGGAAGGCCACGTGGGTCAATCTAATTGCCTCACGTTTACCGACTTAATTTTATCGAGAGATGTTTCTATGATTTGGTCTCCTAATATGACATGTCACACATATACATATTTAATATATATCTACATCGCATGCAAATATATATACATATCTAGTATGTGTATAAGCAATCACACCAGATGATCATGGACCACAACCTAATATGATTAGGCCCGAGCCAGTAGGCCTAATCACTCACATCAAGATCTATGTGTGCAACGGTGCATCTCCATGCCTTGTGATCGTCCATCTCGTCCTCGTCGGTTCCGTCGACATCTTGATGCATCTCCATGCATCACGATCGTCCGTCTCGTGGGTCCCGCTATGGCTTCCACGCTCCCGCTGCGCCTCCTCATGTGATTACAACTTAATCATAGGCACGCAGGCCCGACAATAAACGAGAAATATAATGGAGGTTCGCAGACCTCAATAATAATAATCACAAGTACACACATCACACGGTCCATGATCATCCGTCCACTCATCATACATCACATGTATAAATAATTATCATCATGTAGGACTACTAGATAATAATAAAAATAATAATCAACTAAACCTTTTAATTAATTAATATTTTCTGAAATCAGGGATATATAGGGAATTTCTCAATTCCTAAGGGTATTTTCATAATTTGGACAAAAGACAGAAACTGGAATTTCTCAAATTCCGAGGGGGCAAAACTGTCTTTTTGCCCAGAAAACCCTAATGCCCTTCTCCCCCTTGCTGCTGCGCCGCCGCCGCCGCCACCCTGCTGGCGGCGGCCTGTGCGGCGAGGGCGAGGGCACTGCCGTCGCCTGCAGGTGGCACGCCCGCTGGGGTCGCTGCCGCTGCAGGTGGGCGCCCCCGCGGGCGTCGCCGCCTTCGCGGGCGGTTCTGCCCGCGAGTCAGCGCCCGCAGGTGGTGCTGTCTCGCTGGCGGCAGCCCCTGCAGGGTTTTTGCCCGTGGGAGCAGCGGCCACAGGCGCCGCTGCCCTGCGGTGCCTCAGCCCGCGCTGCTGCCCCGCGGCGCCTCTGCCCGCGGGCTCAGTGGCCGCAGGCGCTTCTACCGAGCGGGCTGCCAGCCCCGCCGGCCGCAAGCCTGCTGCAAGCAGACCGCCGGCCGGCTGCTGCAGGCACAGCGCTTGCGCATGCGCCGGCGCTGTGCTGCCTGGTTGCGGCTGGCTGCAGGCATGCAGATCGAGGGCAGCAACTGTTGCTGCCCTTCCTTGCTTTTGCGTCAACGATTTTGACGTCAATATTCTTCCTAAACACAACACACGCAGTTCAAAAACCAATCATTCGCACGAACAACCTGGCTCTGATACCACTGTTGGGAAATCATAGGGGGGGCGACATCATATGCGCAGCGGAAGAACAAGAAAACAAAAATCCCCGATTCCCAAAAAGATGTTCATCGTCGTGCGAAGATTGGTGCGCAAAATCCGCAAAAACACAAAACTGCGTATAGAGATTGTGTTACCTAGGGAGATCGTATATCTCTGTTTCCTTGCAGATCCTTAGGAGAGGGTGAAGGAGGTCAAGCGTCCTCCTCTCTAGCGGTGATCCACACAGCAGGGTTGCGACGACGCTCCTCAAAACTCCAGGCCTACTCTGAGGGGGAGAGGGAGAGGAGAATAGGAAGGGCAAGCAAAGACTCTAGCCTATGAGGCTGTGAATCCCTCCTATTTATAGAGATCCCGTGTCAAAACCCTAATGGGTCCTTTCCCTAGTGGGTATTGGATCTGCATCCAATAAGACAAGGGCTCCGTCGGATATCTCATATCCGAACCTCTACTCATCGCAATGCCTACCATATGTGTGTGACCCTCTAGGCCCAATATCGAGCTGGCCGTGAGTCATACCTGTCAGAACTCCTTCTAACTCAGTGAATTATTATCTCTGTAATAATTCACTCGACTCATCGACTACGGAAGTACTAGGCCACTACGCCGTAGTCCCCAGACGATACAGGGGAATCCAATCCATTGGACCTGTCTGTCCTCAGTTACCATGTACCTATAGTCCCTCATCCATCTAATATCCCAGAGACCGTATATCGAGCATGGTGCTGTCAGACCCATACGGTTTCTACTCGAGTCTCGCTCTAATCGGATTCTCCCGGAGAACTCTTTCTCTCTCAACCCGAATGACCCTGGCCAGGGATTTGTCTGAGCAAGAACACATGGGATATTCCTCTTATGATACCGAGAGTGGATGATCCTCTATCGACACTCAATAGCCCTCGTAAGGTCGACTACCACTCCCAATGACCAGCTGTACTAGATCTGGGAACAACCAAACCTATAAGTCTGGTATCAAAGAGTGGAGCACTCATACAGGACATCCTTGGTGTCTCAAGTCTAAGAACCAGATACACCACTAGGACTACGGAATCGTTGTCTGACAATAAGGCATCATCAACCATCCAGCATTCCGTAAGCGGATCAATCAGTGAACTCATTCTCCAATGAGCACCTGTACTGTATCCCTAGTGTCCCTACACGAGCAGCTATGAGACCAGCTGCATCCATCATATGGACGGGTATACAGCACACCAGTCTATCCGGTTATCACGATGTCCCTCTCGAGTAACCTATGACCGGGATTATTTAGGATATGTGTTTAAAGGTGAATCGATCTCATTATCGTGATCTCATCATGATCCGATTCCCATTGCACAAATCCAAGGACATCACAATATATATGCATTTATGCAATAGTTATAAAGTGATATACGCCAAAATATAATAAGCAAAAAGATTATATATCAAGTCACACGTGCCATCACTCACGTGATTGGCTTGCTGGGCACCTATGACTAGCAAGTACTGCAGAACAAGTTAAATGAAATGAAGGCTTGGGAAAGATCTGATAGGCTTAGTTTAATGTTCATAAGAATGACAATTGCAAATAACATAAAGACTTCATTACCGATTGCAACTAGCGCAAAGGAATATTTAAAAGTTATTGAAGACAGATTTAAATCTGCTGATAAGTCATTGGCTGGCACATTGATGAAAGAACTGACTACGGCTCAGTATGATGGTACTCGAGGAATTCAGGATCATATCCTCAATATGGCCGACAAAGCTGCAAAACTTAAAACATTAGGCATGAATGTTGATGAATCTTTCCTCGTGCAATTTATTCTTAATTCTCTTCCTTCTCAGTTTGGCCCATTCAAGATTCACTATAATACAAATAAGGATAAGTGGAACTTGAATGAGTTGACTAGCATGTGTGTTCAGAAAGAATTGAGATTAAGGCAGGAAAATTCATATAATGTTATGACGACTACTTAAGGAGGAGGTAATAAGAAAAGAAAGTTGAAGCATCATCCATCAAAGAGATTTGCTAAGTCTGGAAATGTTAAACAGACTAATGAAAAGAAAGCCTTTACTGTAAAGTGCTTCTTTTGTGGCAAGAAAGGACATGTGAAGAAGGATTGCATTAAACGCAAGACTTGGTTCAAAAAGAAAGGTATTAACTCGACCTTTGTATGTTTCGAATCAAACATTACAGAAGTTCCTTCTAACACTTGGTGGATAGATTCCGGTGCTTCAACTCATGTTACAAATAACATGCAGGGATTCCTTTCAATTCGGAAACCAAAAGAACATGAAAGATTCATTATTATGGGAAATCGTCTTAAAGCGAAAGTGATATCAATGGGAACTTATCGTCTACGCTTAGAGACGGGTCACTTGATGGATCTTGTTGACACATGTTATGTCCCTACAATTTCTAGAAATTTGATTTCTCTTTCTAGAATTGATGAGTTGGGATATTGTATTTCTTTTGGTAGTGGCAAACTCAGCATATTTTACGATTCAATAAAAGTTGGTTCTGGAATTCTGTGTGATGGTTTGTACAGAATTAATTTGGATCTTGAGTTTGCAAAGACACTAATGACCCTGCAATCAAATGTTGGATTAAACATAGTTTCAATAATGAAAGATCTTCCATATTGTAGCATAGACGATTGGGGCATATCTCCAAGGAAAGAATTGAAAGATTAGTGAAGGATAATATTTTGGAACATTTAGACTTCACTGGTTTTGATATTTGTATATATTGCATTAAGGGAAAGCAAACTAAACAAATAAAGAAAAATGCCACAAGAAGTAAAGAACTCCTTGAGATTATTCATACTGATATCTGCGGACCACTCCATATTCCTTGTTTTAGTGGAGAAAAATATTTCATCACATTTATAGATGATCTGTCCAGATATGGCAAAGTTTATCTAATACATGAAAAGTCTCAAGCCGTTGATACTCTTGAAGTATACATAAATGAGGTTGAGAGACAATTAGATAGAAAAGTTAAAATTGTCAGATCTGATAGAGGTGGTGAATTTTATGGCAGATATGATGGATCTAGTCAGAATATTGGTCCTTTTGCTAGATTCCTAGAACAACGGGGTATTTGTGCTCAATATGCATTACCAGGTGTGCCACAGCAGAACGGTGTTGCTGAAAGGCGAAATCGTACTCTGATGGATATGGTTAGGAGCATGATGAGTTACTCCTCTGTACCTGAGTCGATGTGGGGTGAAGCTCTTAGGACAGCTATGTACATCTTGAACAGGGTTCCTAGCAAGTCAGTTTCATCGACTCCTTTTGAGTTATGGACTGGTAGGAAACCCAGTCTGAGACATCTACATATATGGGGGTGTCCTGCAGAGATAAGAGTATTCAATCCACATGAAAAGAAATTGGAGCCAAGAACTATTTCAGGATATTTTATTGGTTATCCAGAAAAATCCAAGGGATACAGATTTTATTGCCCTAATCATAGTATGAGAATAGTAGAATCTGGTAATGCAAAATTCCTAGAAAATGGCGAAATTAATGGGAGTGAAAAATCTCGAAGGATTAATTTTGATATTGAGGAGATTCAGGTTAATTCTCCCATATCATCTCCTGTCCGAGAGATTGTTGTTCCTCAAATCAATGAGAGTATTGATGAGGGTGAACAACAAAATAACATCCAAGAACTCTCACATGATGTTGATGTCGCCGCTGATGATCTTGTAGAACAATCACAATTGGCAGATTTGAGAAGATCTCAAAGGAAAAGGAAACATGCCATTTCTGATGATTATGTTGTATATCTACAAGAATCAGATTATGATATAGGAATAAAAAGAGACCCCTTATCGTTTTCACAAGCCATAGAAAGTAACGATTCTGAAAAATGGTATGATGCAATGAAAGAAGAGTTAAAATCAATGGTACAGAATGATGTCTGGGATCTCGTTGAATTGCCCAATGATTGTAAAAGAGTCGGTTGTAAATGGGTCTTTAAGACAAAACGCGACTCAACGGGCAATATCGAACGATATAAAGCCAGACTTGTGGCCAAAGGTTTTTCTCAGAAGGAATGCATCGACTATAATGAGACTTTTTCTCCTGTTTCTAAAAAGGACTCATTAAGAATCGTTATGGCATTAGTAGCTCATTATGATCTTGAGTTGCATCAGATGGATGTGAAAACGGTATTTCTGAACGGGGATCTGGATGAGGAAATCTATATGGAACAACCTGAAGGATTCATAGAAAAGGGAAAAGAAAGTTGGGCTTGTAAACTTAAGAAATCCATTTATGGCCTTAAACAAGCTTCCAGACAATGGTATATAAAGTTTCATAATACCATTACTTCCTTCGGATTTAAGGAAAACACTGTTGATCAGTGTATATACCTGAAGGTAAGTGGGAGCAAGTTTATTATATTGGTCTTATATGTGGATGATATTTTACTTGCCAGTAGTGATCTTGGTTTATTGCACGAAACCAAGATATTTCTCAACAAGAACTTTAAGATGGTTGATATGAATGAGGCATCCTATGTCATTGGCATTGAGATATTCAGGGATAGATCTCAAGGATTATTAGGATTGTCTCAAAAAGGATATATTGATCGTATCTTGGAGAGATTTAATATGCAGCTTTGCTCAACCAATGATGTGCCTATTACTAAAGGTGAAAAATTCAGTCAAAACCAGTGCCCTAGAAATGACTTAGAAAAGAATCAAATGAAGAATATTCCTTATGGATGCGTAGTTGGAAGTCTACTATATGCTCAAACTTGTACAAGACCAGATATCAGTTTTGCAGTTGCAATGCTGGGTAGATATCAAAGCAACCCAGGAATGGAACATTGGAAAGCTGCAAAGAAAGTAATGAGATATCTACAAGGGACAAAAGATTATATGCTCACATACAGGAGATCTGATCAGCTTGAAGTAACTGGATATTCAGATGCTGATTTTGCAAATTGCCTCGACAGCAGGAAGTTCACTTCAGGATTTGTATTTATGTTAGCTGGTGGGGCAATCTCTTGGAAAAGTGCAAAGCAATCGCTTATTGCATCATCAACAATGGAAGCTGAATTTGTGGCATGCTTTGAGGCCACAAATCAAGCTTTATGGCTGCGAAATTTTATCTCAGGACTTGGTGTGGTCGACTCAATTACCAAGCCGCTGAAGATATTTTGTGATAACACCGTAGCAGTTTTCTTCTCTAAGAATGACAAGTACTCTAGTGGTTCCAAGCACATTGAGTTAAAGTACTTGGTGGTTAGAGAAAGAGTCCAGAAACAGCAAGTGTCAATTGAGAACTTGAGCACCACTATGATGATTGCTGATCCATTGACAAAAGCCTTATAGTGCAAAATATTCAAAGAACATGTTCTTAGAATGGGGCTTGTGAGCAAGTCATAAAGGATATGGTGATGCATGTTTATGTGGATGCTATTATTGACATTTTAACTTAATTAAAGTTATCTGTTTCTGCTATCCTGTTTACATTTATGTTTATGCATATTATGGTTGAATGTAATAACAAGATTGTCTTGACAAGACAAATTACAGGGGTCATTATGGACTATGTTAGGAAAGACTAACAATGTTGTGGTACATAGAAGGGAGTATGACATTGATGAAATACAACCGTTATGACTCGCATTGATAGTTGGACTTAATATAGTATTATTGTGATTATTGGACTTATTGGCTTATTTTTAAAACATGGCCATGTATAAAATGCTTTTCAAAATTTTTTGGAATCCAATTAGATAAAATTGTTTTCAAACAAATTTTGTTTTGTTTGTTTTGATTTTGTATCTCTTTTATATCTTATCAATTAATGGGCCAAGTGGGAGAATGTTAGAATATGTGGCGTTTTTATTGAATAAGATATATAATAGAATTGGGTTCCGTTGCGATATTTTAGCCAAGTCCATTACGGAACGATTCCTCGGAGATATCCTTGATGGGAGGAAATCTTCTGAGAAAGGGTGTTAGAGCGTTATAACGTCGCATCTCTCCGTTGAGGAATTTAGTTATTCTCCTCGACTCTCTCCCCAAAACTCTCTCCCCAAATCCATCAATTTGAGTGATCGGATAGGAAGAGAGGAGAAAGGGTCTACTCTTCGCACTCCCTGCAGATTCCGCAGCGCAATCGGATTAAAGACGGAGCCTGCAGCAATCTTGATCACGGTGCTGAGCAGATCAAAGGATGGCTTCAAAAGGTACGCATCGTATAATTTGATCTATGTATTGATTTCAAATCCTGGCATATAGGTTAATTCCGCATTATTGACTTAGCATAATTACAGATTTTTATGCTTACAGCTAAATCTAGCACAACATCTCAAGCATGTCAGATTCCTGGACATTTCTTACTCTAAAATAGCGGAGTTACCTGAAGCTATCACCACGCTGCTCAACTTGCAGACGTTGAAGCTTTCTGGATGTCGACAGCTACGTAAGTTACCAAGTAAGATGAAGAAAATGAGTAATCTCAGGCATCTCTTTCTCGATGAATGTACGGAGCTGAGGGACATGCCCGAAGGCCATCTCAGGGGAGATTAAGCTGCTTGCACACATTGTCAAAATACATCGTGGGTGTTGGTGCTGGGAGAGGAATAGGACAGCTAAAGGAGTTAAACCTTTCAGGCAAACTAGAGATATATGGCCTGGGAAAAGTGAGAGATGCTGCAAATGCAAGAGAAGCTAATCTCCATTCTAAACGAGACCTACACTCTTTGGCACTATGTTGGGGAGTTGTCGAATGGACCGAGGAAGAATCACTTTCCGAGAATGTTGAGACGAGAGCTGAGAATAGCGAGGCGTTATTGGAAGCACTGGCACCACCCGACGGCATAAAGGTCTTATCGATCTGGGGCTACGGAGGAGTCAGGTTTCCGACGTGGTCATCAGATGAGCAATTGTTGAGTCGGTACCAGCTGCTGGTGGAGATTCATCTCGGTGGATGCAGAAATTGCCATCATCTCCCTTCGTTTTGGCTGCTGCCCTCGCTCGAGGTGCTATGTTTAAAACATATGGATTCCCTGAAGCATATCATCCGTGGTGAAGGTGGAGGTGATTGCAGAGAACAAACATTCCCGGCATTGAAAAGGCTGGTTCTGGAGGGGATGCCAAGCTTGGAGCAATGGTGGGAGGTGGAGGGTGGCGGAGCAGTGGAGGAGGGGAAGTGCTTCCCGCACCTTGTTGAGCTAAGAATCTCAGAGTGCTCGAAGTTGGGATCAATGCCACGGTTGCCTTCCCTCAAATTTCTGGGTATGCCGAGCGGCAACAGGATGTTGTTGGGATCGATTGAGAACCTGAGCACATTAGCCGTCCTCTTGATTTACGCTGATAGTGCAACTGTAGATGGCGAGACACGTTTTACCTTTCCTCGTGATCTACAGTTCCTTGAAGAATTACGTATCGTTGGACGCAACGAGATCGAGATACAGGGAGAGGACACGAAGGCATCATGGAGTATAGGGCTTCGACGATTGAATGCTGTTAACTGCGATTGGTTGTTCTCATGAAGGCGGTCCATGTTTTGGAAAAGCCTCGTCTCCATTCACACTCTGACAATCGATTCTTGTGAAGATCTGAGGACGTTCCCTGAGGAGTTTCAAGGCTTGAAGTCCTTGAAATCATTAGTTGCAATGGATTGTGGCAACCTGATTGATTTCTCGCCTGCACTTCCATCATCATCAACAACAATACCAATTGGACTCCCACCGGAGCTAGAAGATCTTTGCATCATTGAATGTGGGAGATTGAGAAAAATGCCTAGGTGCCCCACGTCCCTCAAAAGACTCAATATTCTTGATTGCATAGGTCTAACTTCATTAACAGAAGACATTGGTCAGCTCACCTCTCTCGAGAGTTTATTAATTGATGATTGTCCAAACCTACTGTCCTTGCCGCTTGAACTACAACAACTCACGATGCTTCATCGGGTGCATATCGAGGTTTGCCCGAAGCTTAAATCATTACCCCAAGATTTGTGGCAGTATCTCTCCGGCCTCCGATCCTTAATGATTCTGAAATGTCCAATCTTGGAGAAACAATTCACAAAAAAAAAAAAGAGGAGGGAAGGCATCTAAGTGTCACGCATTCCAGAATCAACAATTATGGAAGGTAGCAAAGCTTTCTCTTTTAATTAGCATTTAAATTTTAGTGCATGCAAAAGTTGCCTATGAGATTAATCACAATATTGTTATCATAATAACTCTTAAAATATATCAATGCAAATTAAAGTTTCAACTAATAGTTAGTCTGGAGGAGGGGACAAGTTGGTTCAATAAAATCCCAAGTAAACTAGTGAACACTTGGGTAAGAGGCAGAAAGACAGATTTTGAGGATTTGATTTTAATACTTTGCAGTGATTTGACAATATATTTACCAATCAAACTAGCTAGCACATTCATAGATGGTAAAGTTGGATTAAGAAAATAGTTTATCTTCTTTTTTTTTTTATGATAAGCATACATTAATTCTTAGTTTAAATACTGATTATTTACCCGAAAACAGGTTTTAACAATTGTAAAGTAAAAAATCTTTTTAAGGGATTGTAGATGCTATCACTTCATTGGTTGTATGAAATTATTTCAAAATTCAATACTTTTAATTTTTAAATTGGTACATTGTATTCGGTCACATGAATGTCTAGGGACAATCATGAAGTGCCATTCTGTTTTCATGTTCATAGATGATATCACTTTATTGATTGTACAAATTTTTTTGAAGTTTTAATACTTCTATTTTAAAAAATATATATATATTTTTTCAAATTCTAAAAATAACATCAGTATGTTGAGCATGGAGTAGGGTGACATTGCACATACAAATGGTAATAAATCTTCTGAATGTTTGATGCTTCATGTGTCTTTTTGGGTTACGGCTGCTTAATTGTTTCTAGATATCTTTTACTGTGAAACTGTTGATATATTGCAGGAACTACATTCCAGCATTATGCACTGAAGCATGGAAATAGACTCGAAGACTCTGTACAACAGGGTTGAAGAAATCTCATATGCTATGCAGTTAGGAAAATCTCATTCGTTATGCTTATCGGTTTCTACGTAATAGTCTTTGGAATATATATATGTATAGCATGAAGATAATAGGGTGACAATAGTCGCCCTGGTTGTTCGAGAAGAGGTTGACCTTCTCATCTTGATCTTTTGATTCACGTCCATGTTGTCTTGTTGGTGAGTGTTTTAAACAATTGTATCAATAATCATGACAAACCCTAAACATTGGTAGGGACACCGAAGTTCTGATCCTTTTACATGCGCATAATTTTTATATTTGTGATTCAAATAGGTTTCATAACGAGTAGAAATTGGAGTCGTAAATCTTGTAGTGACTACAGCATACAACATCGAACTAACATGTAAAAAGGGTTTATCTTTTTATCTATTTTGACAAAAG
This sequence comes from Musa acuminata AAA Group, assembly GCF_036884655.1. NCBI lineage: Eukaryota > Viridiplantae > Streptophyta > Magnoliopsida > Zingiberales > Musaceae > Musa > Musa acuminata. The sequence continues at coordinate 37,670 of NW_027020391.1, forward strand.
CCTCACCACTCTTCTTTTTCTCTCCACAATCGAATAGTTCGGAGGAAGAAGAGCTTTCATCTTCAAAAAGAGGACGTCAATTGCATGAATACAGCGTGATGAGCTAGCAAAACTTTCCATGGACAAGAAAACAAGGCATCGTGGAACACAGAAGCAAGCAGTGATGTCAAGAAAAGATTACATATCTCGGAGGTGTCATTTCGACTTGTCTGCCCTCACTGTCATCTAGCTTTTAGTTTATGCAGTGCAGATACAAACCAAAACTAGGATCCATGCACAAAGCTCCTATATTATGATCAGCACCTGCACCAGATGCAAAATATCATATAGTTCTTCAGTTTTTAGGCTGCTGTTGGAAGTTGCTTCGACTTACCTGAATTCGTGTAACCTAAAGATCTCGCTATGCTGCTTACATCCATAAAGTCAAACTCTCGAGTCTTGACGTAGAAAAGTCTGATCTTGGAAAAGTTGTATGCAAAGTCAGTTGACTATTCAGAGATACAATAGAAATTCAACTCCGTGATGTCCGCAACTAGAAAACCTTGAGACTATTGAGGTAGACGAGCAAAACCGCTGGTGATCGATTGGACTGTCGACAAGAAGCTCTTGAAATTTCTACGGATGATGACACAGCTCCTCTTTATTACGTAACGATGACATAGCATGCAGTCCAAGCCACATCGATTTTTCTAATCCACAGGGAACGTAATGCAATCTCTCTCTACATCACATTGTATATAGAGTGTAAGAAAAGAAAGAACATGTTATGTCAAGTATTACTGATTCTTTTATATATTCATTTACGTTAGATGAACTGTGGGGAACCTTTTGGTGTAAGAATATTGTAGATGTTACAGATGATTACATTTTAATTCCCTATTACATTTTAGAGTTTTCTCAAATATAACAACTGAAACAGTTACTTGATTCTTCTTCCTGCTTCTCTAATATTATCTCCAATCTTGTTTTGATTGCATATTTGGTGCAAATTAACCTCCATTATGTATGGTACAATTTCATATTTACAGCATATTTAGCTCCGCTAAGTATTGATTTGCATCACAACAATAACATCATCATTATAGAGAAGATGACGCATCATACCATGAATATTTCACATTTGATTCTCAAATTATGAGACATGACTCCTCATTCTAGAAGAGTATATTAGAAGAAAACTAAGTGTATATAATGAGCGGAAAGAAAAATAAAAAACAACTGAATCTCTAAAAGTAGAAGAGTATACAAATCATTAAAATTTCTTTTATAAGAATTTCTAATAAAAGTTTAACTTATTTACATTTAGTTTTCCAAGATCAATTAGAATAAATGCATCTACTAGAGTTTTTCAATGTCAATCAATCAATTTCTAAGAGAGCAATGTCCTTTATCCTTTCTAAATCAAGTACAAGTTGTCATGACATCATTGTCGTCCTTTAAGGCAAATATTATTACATTAAAATGCATCTTTAGATTTTAGTTAACTCGCTTCACTAAAAGTAGAATAATTCCATTAAGCGCTTACAGATACTATTCATACATATATTAGAAGAGGTCAGGGAAGACTCTTAATGGTGATAAATCACTTAGCGGTCATTGGGCTTGCGTTGAATTATCCATTTTGGACATATGAGTGTTTCCATACGATTTTACTTTTTAGAGCACATTAACTCTAAAAAGAAATTTTAAGGATAAAGAAGATTCAACGGACTTATGAGCCCCTACTCCTTAATTAATATAAGACTAAATGATCTTATTATATAGCTATAACAAGACTTACTCTTCGCTTTAACTATATTATAATAGCTCGCTCGAGGGCCATCACTTTTGGTTTTGATCAAATTAATAAAGGCCACTGTGAAGTCAGATAGCATGATAGAGCGTTTTGATTCTTTCAATTGGATTCCTGCATATTTGTTTCTCATCTTGGATTATTAGTTCATGGAGCTTTAACCTTATAGCAGCACAAATAATCTCAACAAGAACAATGTAAATACATAAACATCATCAAACGTAAAAATAGTCAAAGAAGTGGTGCTATATATGCGATTGAACTTTTTGGGAATTATCCATTTTGGACATATGAGTGTACCCATACGATTTTACTTTTTAGAGCACATTAACTCTAAAAAGAATTTTTAAGGGTAAAGAAGATTCAATGGATTTATGAGTCCCTACTCCTTAATTAATATAAGACTAAATAATCTTATTATATAGCTATAACAAGACTTACTCTTCGCTAACTATATTATAAGTTAGATAGCATGATAGAGCATTTTGATTCTTTCAATTGGATTAAATTTGTTTCTCATCTTGGATTATTAGTTCATGGAGCCTTAACCTTATAACATCACAGATAATCTCAACAAGAACAGTGTGAATACATAAACATCATCAAACGTAGAAATAGTCAAAGAAGTGGTGCTATACATGCGATTGGACTTTTGGGGAATTATCCATTTTGGACATATGAGTGTACCATACGATTTTACTTTTTAGAGTACATTAACTCTAAAAAGAATTTTTAAGGGTAAAGAAGATTCAATGGATTTATGAGTCCCTACTCCTTAATTAATATAAGACTAAATGATCTTATTATATAGCTATAACAAGACTTACTCTTCGCTAACTATATTATAATAGCTCGCTCGAGGGCTATCACTTTTGGTTTTGATCAAATTATTGAAGGTCACTGTAAAGTCAGATAGTATGATAGAACATTTTGATTCTTACAATTGAATTATATTTGTTTCTCATCTTGGATTATTAGTTCATGGAGCCTTAACCTTATAGCAGCACAAATAATCTCAACAAGAACAGTGTGAATACATAAACATCATCAAACGTAAAAATAGTCAAAGAAGTGGTGCTATACATGCGATTGAACTTTTCGGGACTTCTTTTCGTGGACCTTAACATCCCTATCTGTTTCAACAAATCCCACAGCAATTATGGACCTCAAGAAGTAACACCCGTTTGTTTGATTTGGGTAGTTCATGATTTTTCTGAAGCCTCCTGTATTGGGTGTCGATCAATTCAAACTTGGAAGTTTCATTAAAAAAAAGTGTAGCTTTCAGAGGCAACATAAGAGAGTAGATGAACTGTAGCTTTCAGATGCCACATCTGTTTCATTCCTTATGCCAGCCTGATGTCAGTCAAAGCATTGTTTAGGAGAAGGCTGTGTGGGGAAGTGTTGAGTTGATTCACTCGGGTGTTACAGATCTGGTTGAAACATGGAATCAGCAAGATAACATGGAACAGATGCTAAATGCCAACAAGTCACAGCAATCTGCTCCCGTTCCCACCAAATCTGCCATGTTTGTTGCTGTTCTTCGTCTCTCTTCTGCTTTCCTACAGTTAAATCACAACTGTTGTGCATTCTTAGGGGGTGCCATTCACTAGGTTTGCAAAATGGATTCATTTGATTGTCCAGCAAAAGTTTCAACTTCCTTTATCTACTGCATCTCGTCTTATCCTCCTCCATGTTTTCATCCCATTGAGAGAGAGAGAGAGAGAGAGAGAGAGAGAGAGAGTTTCCATCACAAATTCAGCACAATCATTTTCACCTTTTTCCATTTACTTCCACCATGTTATGTGAAATAAAAAAAAAAAGAGAATGAAAACGACCAAACCTTTTTCTTTTAGACCATTTCTTATGGATGAAGCAAAATTTGTCTTTCATGTTGAACTGAATCATAGAAATAACAATTGATTTTAACTTACATGCTTTTTGATACATTAACACTGGCAATCTGGATCGAGGATTGATTTAGAGAACAGACTGGCACCTCTTCATCCTTTTTATGATTGTTTCGTCCTGCGGTTAACATAAACCTACCAACGAAAACGTGATCGTATTTTGAACAAAGTTTTATAGCTTTCGTTTCATTTCTGTACATTTTATTTCTTGTATAGTTTAATGTTAAAGATTGCTATGAGCGCAGAAAAGTAAAAAATTGATGTTCACATTTTTTTACTCTCTTAGCGGCTATTTGTAGCACTTCCGGGCTTCATCACGAGGAGAAGACTCTCATAGATTGCACCATCGGCAGCGGTATGGCGATCGATCCCTACCTCGTGGCCGCCACCGCGCTCTGCCTCCTCGTCCACCTCCTCCTCCACCGCTTCCTCCGCAAGTCGCCTTCCCGCTTCCCCTACCCGCCGGGCCCCCGGGGGCTCCCCATCCTCGGCTCGCTTCTCCTCGTCGGGGCCAGCGCGCACTCCAGCCTCGCCCGCCTCGCCGAGCGCTACGGCCCCATCATGTTCCTCCGGCTGGGCTCTCATGGCTGCGTCGTGGCCTCCAACGCCGACGCTGCACGCGCCTTCCTCAAGACCGTCGACGCCCAGTTCGCCAACCGCCCCGACCCCATCAGCGCCCGCGACGTCAGCTACCAGCGCCAGAACCTGGTGATGGCCGACTACACCCCGACGTGGAAGCTCCTCCGCAAGATGTGCAGCCTGCACCTCCTCGGCGGCAAGGCCTTCGCCGACTGGGCCCCCGTCCGCCGGGATGAGTTCCGGCGCATGGCCCGCTCCCTGCACGGCCTGGCCGAGGCCGGCGAGCCGGTGGAGCTGATGGACGTGCTGGTGTGCACGCTGGCCAACGTCGTCGGGTTGATCTTGGTGAGCAGGCGGGTGTTCGACGCCCACGGGGAGGAGTCCAACAAGTTCAAGGACATATTGGTGGACATGCTGACCGGCGGCGCGCAGTTCAACATCGGCGACTTCTTCCCGTCGATCGCGTGGATGGACCTGCAGGGGATACAGAAGAAGATGTTGAGCGTGCACTTGAGGTTCGACGCCATGGTGACGAAGCTGTTCGAGGAGCACGAGGCGGCCAAGGGGGAGCGGCAGGGGAGGATGGACTTCATCGACAAGGTCATGGCGAACAAGGTGACGGAGGACGGGGAGACCATCTCGGAAGTCAACGTTAAAGCACTCATCTTCGTAAGTTTTCCGATGGGAATCATATCTTCAAATTACTGCTTTGTTACCTTCAATAACAGTTTCCCAGGGTCAACGGTATTATCCATTGTTTGTCGAGTTCATAACAACATGATCACCACTAGATTCCGGCCTCCTCCTATATCAGCCCACAGCTCACACCCCCTCTTAACCTAACCCTAATTAAGATTAGGGGGGTGTGGTGACTGAGTTTTAGAGGCAGATTAAGGCTATAAAAAGGCAGCAACAAGACAGATCTTTGGAGCCACGAGACAACGCAGAGAGACTGTTCACAATCATCTAGCAGTGTTCTCATCTCAGGTTAGATCAAATCTACAGTAGACTCTTGCTGTGATTACTTGGGGAGGTTTTAGATATTGTGGGCAGTGACGTGATCCTTGTATCCCAGTTATTCTCTTGTGGTTGTTGCTTGGGTTTTGGGCAAGAGATTGAGATTTGTATATTCATTATTCTCATAGTGGATTATCTCTAGTTTGCCCCGTGGTTTTTACCCTTCACATTGAAGGGGTTTTCCACGTATATCTTGGTGTTCTGTTTGATTGTGTTTCCATTTTATTCCGCTGCGTATTTTGGTCTTCTAGTATTTGTTCCTATACAAAGATTATTCCTCTTTTTATCCCCATCAACTAGTATCAGAGCGGGGTTTTGGTGATTTAATTTTTGTATTTGAACATGGAGGCCAGTAATATTTCTCGCATGATTAGTTTGAATGGAAATAATTGGATGATATGGAAACCAAGAATGGAAGATCTCTTGTATTGCAAAGATTTGTATGAACCTTTGCAAGGGGATAGTGCAAAACCTACAACTATGATAGATGATGAGTGGAAGAGGTTAGATCGAAAAACAATTGGGTTTATTAGACAGTGGCTTGATGATAGTGTCTTTCACCATGTTTCTACTGAAATTTCTGCATATTCTCTTTGGAAAAAATTGGAAAGTCTCTATGAGAGAAAAACAGCTGGCAACAAAGCTTTTTTGATCAGAAAACTTGTGAACCTAAAATATAGAGAGGGTGCTTCTATTGCTGAGCATTTGAATGAAATGCAGAGTATTATTAACCAGTTATCCTCTATGAAAATGTCTCTTGATGATGAGTTGCAGGCATTGTTACTTCTCAGTTCATTACCAGAAAGTTGGGAGACACTGGTGGTTTCCCTCAGTAATTCTGCGCCAGATGGTATTGTCACTATGAGTCAAGTAACAAGTAGTTTGTTGAATGAGGAGTTGAGAAGAAAGAGTTCAGCAACATCTCAGAATGATTTACAGTCACTTATCTCAGAGAACAGAGGAAGGTCAAAGTCCAGAAGCAGTTCACGTATGGGTAGGAGCAAGTCAAGATCAAGAAAAGATATTGTTTGCTATAACTGTGGTGAGAAAGGACATTACAAGAATCAATGTAAGCAACCTAAGAAGAACAAGAAAAAGGGAAAAGAAGTGGAGTCTACAGAGTCAAAGGATAATACTACAGCTACAGTGCAGGGTGGTGATTATTTGATTTTGTCTCCTTCTGATGATATTTTTTCTTGTGTGTGTCAGGATCTTGAGTGGGTGATTGACACAGGTGCTTCTTATCATGCTACACCACGGAGGGAGTTTTTTGCTACATACAGGTCTGGAAACTTTGGTGTTGTCAAGATGGGCAACTATGGCACAGCAGACATCATTGGCATGGGTGATATCCATTTAAAGACCAACCTTGGCTGCAAGTTGGTACTTAAGGATGTGAGACATGTGGTTGACTTGAGGCTGAATTTAATTTCAGTTGGAAGACTAGATGATGAAGACTATGAAAGCAGATTTCACAGAGGGCAATGGAAACTCAGTAAGGGTTCTCTTGTTATAGCTAATGGAAAGAAATGTCATACTTTGTACAGGTTGCAGGCTAAAGCTTATGGTGAGCAGTTAAATGCTACAGAGAAAGACTTCAGTATGGAGTTGGGGCATAGGCGATTGGGACACATGAGCGAGAAGGGGCTGCAAACTCTTTCCAAGAGAGAGGTATTACCAGATCTCAGAGGTATACATCTGAACCCTTGTATTGATTGTTTAGCTGGTAAACAACATAGAGTTTCATTTGCTAGTGCTGCTTTGTCTAGAAAAATGCATGCCTTAGACCGTGTTTATACAGATGTATGTGGTCCTTTGAGGACAAAAACTCCTGGTGGATCTGTTGATGTTCTTGGTATAAGTGGTGCACTTTATTTTGTCACTTTTATAGATGATTTTTCTAGGAAAGTTTGGGCCTATGCTTTGAAGACCAAAGATCAGGTTATTAATGTCTTTAAAGAGTTTCATGCCAGGGTTGAAAGGGAGACAGAAAGAAAATTGAAATGCATAAGATCAGATAATGGTGGTGAGTATACAGGATTGTTTAATGACTATTGCAGGTCACATGGAATCCAACATGAGATGACAGTTCCTGGTACACCTCAGCATAATGCAATTGCAGAGAGGATGAACCGCACCATCATGGAAAAGATCAGATGTATGCTTTCACAGGCCAAGCTACCCAAAAGGTTTTGGGATGAGGCTTTGAGGACTGTAGTTGATGTGATCAACTTATCACCATGTACAACCCTAGATGGTGATGTTGCAGAGCATGTATGGTCAGGGAAAGATGTTTCCTACAGGCATTTGAAAGTGTTTGGTTGTCGTGCATTTGCACATGTTCCAGATAATGAGAGGTCCAAGCTGGATGGTAAGTCTAAAGAATGTATTTTTCTTGGTTACTCACATGATTAGTTTGGTTACAGGCTTTGGGATCCAGAAAAGCAGAAGGTGTTCAGGAGTAGAGATGTGATCTTCTTTGAGGATCAAACCTTTGAGGATTTGAAGAAGAAGGCACCAGCCAAGACTTCTGCAGAAGGATTAGCAGATTGTGACCCAGTTACTCCTCCAGTATATCAGGGTGATGGGGGAGATATGCAGGAAGATGGTGTAGAACCTGATATTGATCTACCTGTAGGACATGTTGAGCAAGAAGAAGTAGGAGAGCAAGTTCCCGCAGAACCTCAGTTGAGAAGATCTTCTAGACAACGTCAACCTTCCAGAAGATACTCTATAGATGAGTATGTGATGCTTACTGATGCAGGTGAACCAGAGAGTTACCAGGAAGCAGTTGAGAGTGAGCAGAAAGAGAAGTGGTTAGCTGCTATGCAGGAAGAGATGGATGCTCTTCAGAAGAACCACACTTATGATTTGGTGCTGCTACCAAATGGAATGAAGGCCTTGAAGAACAAGTGGGTTTTTAGGTTGAAGACTCAAGAATATTGTTCTCAACCAAAGTACAAAGCTAGATTGGTTGTGAAAGGCTTTGGTCAAAAGAAAGGTATTGACTTTGAAGAGATTTTTTCTCCTGTTGTTAAAATGTCTTCTATTCGTGTTGCTTTAGGTATTGCTGCTAGCCAGGACTTGGAGGTTGAGCAGTTAGATGTGAAGACAGCTTTCCTTCATGGTGATTTGGAGGAGGAAATTTATATGGAGCAACCAGAAGGCTTCAAAGTCAAAGGTAAAGATAATTTTGTCTGCAAGTTGAAGAAGAGCTTGTATGGGCTAAAACAAGCTCCAAGACAGTGGTACAGAAAGTTTGATTCATTTATGACAGAAAATGGATACAAAAGAATGGCTTCAGATCATTGTGTGTACATCAAATGGTTTGGTGAGGATTTTATTATTCTCTTACTTTATGTTGATGACATGCTTATTCTTGGGAAAGATATGTCTAAAATTGACAGGTTGAAGAAGGAACTGAGTGAGTCTTTTGCAATGAAGGACATGGGGCCAGCAAAGCAAATACTGGGCATGCAGATTTCTCGTGACAGGAAAAACAAGAAGATTTGGTTGTCACAGGAGAAATACATCGAGAAGGTATTGGAAAGATTCAGTATGAGCAATGCTAAGCCAGTTGGTTCTCCTCTTGCAGGTCACTTCAAGTTGTGCTCAGAACAGAGTCCGTCAAGTGATGAGGAGAAGGAGAAAATGCAAAAGGTTCCTTATGCTTCAGCAGTTGGAAGTTTAATGTATGCAATGGTATGTACGAGGCCGGACATCACATATGTAGTGGGTGTTACTAGCAGATTTCTTGCAAATCCAGGCAAAGAGCACTGGGCAGCGGTGAAGTGGATTTTTAGATATCTCAGAGGGAGCTCTAAGGTTTGTTTAAGCTTTGGAGGTGGACCACCTGTGTTGACAGGTTACACAGATGCAGATATGGCCAGAGATATAGATACGAGGAAGTCTACTTCAGGTTATGTACTTACTTTTGCAGGGGGAGCTGTGTCATGGCAATCCAGGTTACAAAGGTGTATTGCTCTCTCCACCACAGAAGCAGAATATATTGCTGCTATAGAGGTATGCAAAGAAATGTTATGGATGAAAGAATTCTTACAAGAATTGGGGCTGAAACAAGAAAATTATGTGGTGCATTGTGACAGCCAAAGTGCCATCCATTTGTGTAAGAACCCAATGTTTCATTCCAAGTCAAAGCATATAGATGTCAGATACCACTGGATTCGAAATGTATTTGAAGAGAAGCAGTTGCAGCTTCAGAAAATTCATACAGATGACAACGGAGCAGACATGTTAACGAAGACCTTACCAAAAGAAAGACAGGAGATATGCCGACAGTTGGTCGGCATGGCTTCACATTGAGGAGTCATGGGATAGCCTCTCTTATGGGCTGAAGGGGGAGGTTGTTGGGCTGATGGCCCATATTCAGCCCATGTGGGCTTTATAAGCCCACAGCCCACACCCTCTCTTAACCTAACCCTAATTAAGATTAGGGGGTGTGGTGGCTGCGTTTTAGAGGCAGATTAAGGCTATAAAAAGGCAGCAACAAGGCAGATCTTTGAGGCCACGGGATTCCAAAGAGAAGAAGGAGATCAAGGCAGAAAAGGAAGAGAAAGAAAGGGAAGAAGACAAGGACAACGCAGAGAGACTGTTCACAATCATCTAGCAGTGTTCTCATCTCAGGTTAGATCAAATCTACAGTAGACTCTTGCTGTGATTACTTGGGGAGGTTTTAGATATTGTGGGTAGTGACGTGATTCTTGTATCCCAGTTATTCTCTTGTGGTTGTTGCTAGGGTTTTGGGCAAGAGATTGAGATTTGTATATTCATTATTCTCATAGTGGATTATCTCTAGTTTGCCCCGTGGTTTTTACCCTTCACATTGAAGGGGTTTTCCACGTATATCTTGGTGTTCTGTTTGATTGTGTTTCCATTTTATTCCGCTGCGTATTTTGGTCTTCTAGTATTTGTTCCTATACAAAAGTTATTCCTCTTTTTATCCTCGTCACCACGCTCGTTCTTTGGGCTTTCTGGGACACTTATCGGCTGTGTCTCGTCGTATACACATCAAGAATGAAGATGGTAGTGGCTTGTCAACGCCGTAATGAAGTGTTTGATACGACTTTTGTCTTGTTCAATACTTAGCCTATTAATGAAGTCAGGCTCTTCTGCGTACACTTGTCCCGGCAAGATTGAGCAAAACGAGCAGAAAGTAAGGGAGTGATTTAGCCAATGACTTAGTTTTCAATACGATGTTGGCGGCAGGGTAGATAGATATGATAAGATTGACAGCTTGGATCATATGGGTGTCTGTTTTGAGGCTCTCTTGATTCCATTCCATGTAATGCATTTCTCTGAGTTGATCTGACTCGAACAGTGTGCATAACAAGCTGTGTTGATGCAGGACCTGTTCACGGCCGGCACCGATACCTCCGCCATCATCGTCGAGTGGGCCATGGCGGAAATGCTCAAGAACCCGGCGATCCTCAGCCGCGCGCAGGCGGAGTTGGACGATGTGGTCGGCCGCGACCGCCTGCTGGAGGAAACCGACCTGCCGAAGCTCGCATACCTGCAGGCGGTATGCAAGGAGGCGATGCGGCTGCACCCGTCCACCCCTCTCAGCCTCCCCCACTTCTCCCACGAGGACTGCGAGGTGAACGGCTACTACATCCCCAAGAACACCCGGCTCCTCGTCAACATCTGGGCCATCGGGCGGGACCCGGAGGTGTGGGAGGAGCCGCTGGTGTTCGACCCCGACCGCTTCATCACAGGCAAGGGCGCGAGGTACGATCCGCAGGGGAACGACTTCGAGTTCATCCCCTTCGGGGCCGGGAGAAGGGTGTGCGCGGGGAAGCTGGTGGGCATGGTGTTCGTCCAGTACCTGTTGGGCATGCTAGTGCACGCTTTCGACTGGAGCCTTCCCGACGGCGAGGAGCTCAACATGGACGAGAAGTTTGGCCTGGCTCTTCCCAAGGCTGTGCCTCTCAAAGTTTTTCTGCGCCCGCGCCTGTCGCCGGCGGCCTACGCCTGATCTCCCTCCCTCTCTATCTATCTATCTATCTATCTCTCGCTCTCTCAGCTCAGAAATTGAAAGGTAGCTAGCTGTACAAGAACGTAGCTTCTCTACCTGTGATACGATTGCCGGCAAAACTATTGTCGATATGTGTAGCTACATCAAAAGACTGAGACTGGGATGGCTTGAAGAACCATAGAATATGAATGAATACACCTGCATCGTTACACGACAGAAGTTGGCAGCTAGACATGCTTTGATGACAATCATCTTGTTGTTGTTGTTATAGATCAAGATGGACTGAGGCCTGAACAGGATTGGCCAGTTTCAGTCCCAGAATTGACCACTGGCTGCATTGGCTTTTGGCATATGCTTGAGAACATTAGGATTACTGGCGACTTGATCATCGTTCTTAAAAAATTAATTGAAAATATCACTTGTGTTACAATATATTAATAAAGATCTCAAAATAGATATTCTAATGTCATCTTAAACATCATAAATCCAACATATGCTTCAGCAATCATTCTTCAAGAAAGAGGGAGAACTTCTTAAACCCAAAAAGGGGGAGGGAGAGAGAGAGAGAGAGTTAGTTGAGTGAATTGGTTTTGATGAACACTAAGTAGGTAGAAATAAAACTAAAATTAAGACCATAATCAATTATTTCGATTCCAATTCAAACTGATAAATTTAAAAATAAATAAATAAATAAATAGTCAACATTAAAATCGATCGATCCTTTGGTCCCAACGTTGATCATCGGATCGAGGGTAACAAATAACCAATTTTCCCGATCAAACATCAATCAAGAGTATTTTGATTATTTTGTAATTTAAATTATGAAGAAAAGATAAATTTATCCTTTCCAATAGCTAAATATCAACTAGTTTAAGGGTATTTAAAAAAATCTCAAAATATCTATAAATCATAATACTCTGAGCTCTCTGATTCATTAATCAATCATAATACTCTGATAAGCTCTCTAATTACAAGAGCATTCTCTCCCTCTCCTAATTAATATCTCACAAGACACAAACGTTGGTAGCTAAACAAGCTTTGGTGATTGTTGCTGTAGATTAAGATGGGCTGAGGCCTGAACACTGCATTCGAGTTGTGACAGTCTCGCCCCAGAGTTGGCCACCGGCTGAATCTTAAATCTGATGCTTTAGGATCACTGGACTTGTTCATCATTTTTAAAGATTGAATTGGGGATCACAAATCCTACAAGTTTAAGGAGTTAGGAAATGACTTAATAAGCAAATCCGTTTAGGCTTGATATGATCGATATAAGATTTGAGAACTCATGACATATTTTAATATTATCTTAAAGATCATAAATGCTTTAACAATCCATAGATAACTTTTTCAACCCCAAAAAAGTTGGGTTTGATGAACACTATGCAAACTGAACACAAGACATGGGATATTAAGATGCAGCATATTACCGCTTGAACAAGGATGCATGCATATAGGAATGACTGGTTCAGTGCTTGAAAGTATAAAAGCAACAGCACTTCAAAATAAAAAGGATCAGAGACTGTCTGTCTCTGATAGAAGTGGATGGTTCCAACAATTAATTGCCTCTCTTTAAACGACAGAAGCAAAACAGTCTCTTCTTCCCCTGCGATTTGATCCAAAAACTAAATACTCTTTTGTTACATATCACAGAAGAAGAAGATGGTGTGAGAGTCAGCTGTGACTTATGCCCTTATTGCAGCGATAGAGGTCAGATGTGACCAAGCCACAATCTGGAGGATTAGCTCGGAGAACAAAGCAGCAAAAAAGAAAGAAAGACGCCATGGTCCACATCCCGTGAGGATAAGATGACGAGTGGGAATTGTAAGGATCAGTGAGGGAATACAATTGGCTCTTTCATCTGCTCGTCATGTATTCCTTTCAGAAATATATTATTGTAGCATTTTCTCGTACACAAGCCTCACCATGAACTGTTGTGGTCGCCATTTGTTTGCTTCTGTTTTTCTTGATTGCTTCGCTGCAAGGGCAAGTCTCCTGTCAGCATATGAACTCTGCTCTCTCAATTCCGTCCTTACTCTCGCTTCGTGCCAAAGCCGTCATCTCTGAGTTCACATCCTTGTTTGGCCTCGAAAGCACTCATGGGACGTCGAGAACACGACAATATCATGCAAGATAGCAACAGTCACCCAAGTTTCTCGATTATTTCTCCCAGGTTGGTGATGGATCATCTTCCTGCATCAACCTGCAACTAAATTGCAAACAAATCGTTGTCTTATTTTTTTTTTTTTTTTTTATATATATATATATATATATATATATATGTGAAACTCAAATAATAATTTATTACTCTTCTAGATATTTGTTACTGTTAAAATGGACATCAATCCACATCTTGAAATCGATTGATTTGATCACTAATTTGAAACATATTAAGTTAACAAATCAAATGATCTTTCAGAAGTATTTGAGCTGACGACTTCTTCAGAGCTTAGTTTTTTTTTATCACGTATTTTCTTATAAGGATTTGATGGGTGCATTAATTTTAATTTTAATTTAAATATTTTGACTGATGATTTATACCAAATAAAATTATCTCATTAGATCAAATCGTAATATTAGATCTCGACTAAAGCTTAATACATTCATCAAATATAAATATTCTGTTTTAGATATCATGCTTATATAGTATCATATCATCATATGAAATGAAGCCACATAATCATTTGGTTAAGTGGACTATCAATGGCCAATTGGATACCATGTATAAACATAATTGGTTGCTTAGAGTCTTAATTATTAGCCACATGTCGAGTTTTATTAAAAATTACAATCCTTTTTTAATCTTGTTTATATTCATAGAAAAACCACTTTTAATCGAAATTTAGGTCAAAATGTTCGATACAAATGAAAATAATAGAGAGAAAATGTGTAAAACATAAATGAGGATCAAGATTTTACTACATTGTAAGGTTTAAAAGAAAATTCCCCTTTATTTTGTGTTTTTCGACAATCATTTGCAGAAAAAAAATCCCTACTCAATACATCAGAAATGCTTTATGGTCTCCCAACCGCAGGCACAAAGCGCCCACAAGAAAAGCTCAAGTCCATACCAATGAATGAAGTGGGACATGCAATGCATGTAATCTCATTTCATCTATATGACACTGCACAACGAAAAGCTCCCCTATCTTTCATTTAGGTATGCACATGTGATATCTCAATGTAGTTGAAGCCCAACTTTGATTCTTGAATTCACTGCAACTACATGCTTGTCATTGTCGTGCATTGTAGCTCTGTTGATTTTTCTTGCACAACTTCGAGGATAAGGGGAAGAGAATAGTAGATAAAATTAGGAGTTTTTCCAATCCAATCCATAGTATTTTTGGATTGATTCAATAGTATCTATTTATATTGTCTAAAAGATAGGTAAATTATAATATTTTTAAAGCAATTAAAAAATCTACCATATCCCAAATAAATCTTTTTATCCTAATCTATTCATTTAAATCAAAATCTTTATTTTTTTTCTTTATCTAATCTATATTGTTTGAATTAATCTTAATACACTTCCTTAATTCAAATAGTTGTAATTTGAAGTTGTCTATAAAATATTTTTTTTTTACCAAAACTTTTGTAAAGATATCGGCAAACTGGTCTTTAGTGTTGCATATATCATTTTTGCATCTTTAATATTTTTTAAAATATTTAATGGTTGCTTATTTTTATTTTCCTTAGAAGATTTGTTAAAACCATTGTTGGCTTTTGATACTTGAGATTTCTATTGCCATTTTGAATATTCATCATGGAAACTTTCTTCAAAGTTATCATCCTTATCTTCATCAGTATTGGTACTCTCCTTTTTTATAGTCTTTATAATATGTTTACTAGTGGTAGATGAAATACAATCTAAAATTTTTGCTTCTTGTATTGTGGCTCCCCATCGCTCTCATCAAAACTTTCATCAACTTTAGTCTTATTTTGATAAATTTATCATATGAGATAATTTATATAGACCAACAAAAATTCAGATAATCATAGCCTTTGTACCAGCATGTAAAGAGAAATCCGAAAACAATAAAGGAAACATTTTATTTTTTGTCATTCTCACAGTTGCTATTAATTTTTTAATTTTTTTTATCATAAATCAAGTATTTTGTATCATTAGAAATAGTATAATATCCTTTTCTCATAAGTTATCCTATATTGATAAGATTTTATTTTAAATTAAGAATAAATATCACATCATCAATATTTTTTTTTTTATCAAATTTAGTGTTCACAATAATTATTTCTTTTTCTTCTACTTTATTGTCATTTCCGATCTTATTGTCATTTCCGATCTAATTAAGAATAAATATCACATCATCAACCTTATTGTCATTTCCGATCTTGTACTATAGATTTGATTGAATCACCTAGCATTTGGAATAAATTTTTATCCCCTATGATACGATTACTACATCCACTATTTAAAAACCAAATAGATCTAGAATATTCTTTATTAGATACTATAAAAAAAAATTTTTTTATCTCATTTTTCATCATTATTTTTCTTATGATATTTGTTTAATTTTAATTCTAACAATCTTTTTCAAGATGATCATAGTAAGAGCTGAGAGAAACATTTGGATTTTTATTTTTGTACCAACAATTTTTTTTAAAATGTCTAATATTTTTGTAACAAAAATATTGATGAGTTTCTTTATTACCTTCATTTTCGATCATGACCTCTACTATTTTGATCTCTCCCATTCGATTTCTGAATTTTTCTTTTAATCCTTCATCTTACCTATTTTGATTATGTTATGAAGTTTCTTTTGAAGATCTATTTACCTTTTGTTTATGAACTAAAAGGGAGCCCATTAATTTATCAATAGATAATATATTTGTATCTTTAGCTTCTTCGGTAGAAATCATATCAAATTTTGGAGATAAACTCCGTAAAACCTTTTTTACTATAGTTTGATTTGTTAGATTTTCATCGTAAGATCTTATCGGTTCACAAGAAAAGATACTTTGGAAAAGAAATCAATAATAGATTCATAATCTTTCACCATAAGAGCTTCGAATTCAAACTAAAAAATTTGAAGTTTTAAAATTTTTTACTTTATCTGTGCCTCTAAACATATTTTTTAATATTTTTTTAAGCTTCTATTAATATTGATGCCATCATGATTCAAAAAAATACAGAATCATCTATTGCTTGTTGTAGCATATAGAGGGCTCTTATATCTTTTTGTATATTCTCATTCATCTGATTTCTTTGATCTTTAGTAATATTGGGATCTTGTAAATTATACTTAACATTATCATTTTCTATCAAATTTCATAATTCTTATGAAATAAATAGGGTTTTCATCTTAATAATTCAAAATTGATAATTACCTTTAAAGATAGGAAGAAGTAAATTAAGAACAAACTCTGATGCTTGCCATATTCTTTTTTTTTAGATCTATTAGCCTTTCCTTTTCTTTTTAATCGATATACTCCTATTGATCTTCTTTGGCTCTAATATCATACTATTGATCTTATTTGAACCAAGCTCTGATACCATATTGTTAGCTCTGATACTACACTTTTGGCTTTTCTATAAAATTTCAAGGAGAAGAGGAAGAGAATAATAGAGAAAACAAAGAGTACTTCCAATCTATGGTGTTTTTTAATTGATCCAAGGTACCTATTTATATTGACTAAAAGATAAAACATAAGTTTTTTAAAATAATAAAAAAATCTATCATATCTCAAATAAATCTTTTCATCATAATCTATTTATTTAAATCTAAATCTTGATTTTTTAATTTTATTTAATTTTAATTATTTGAATTAATCTTAACATCATATGGGAGGAGGTTTGCCTTCATGTACTGGCATTAAAAAACTGGTGAAATAGTACTATCAAGGAATCGAATCATTGGAGAGACTAACAAATGTGGGATGCAGAGAGAGAAATTGATGGTGACCTCATTGAAGCAGCTTAAACGTAGCACAGTGGATCACATCCAAATGCCATCGGTGTTTGGCTGCAATTCTTGGTCTTGTACCTACTAATTTTTATTCCCTATAATTTCTTGAGTAGGGTTTGGAATGGGGTGGGTTGGTCTGAGTCCAAAACCCTAAAAATTGGGAACTAGAATGGGGTTTATTTTAAGTCTTCATTTAATTGGATTGAGCATGGACCAAGAAAACAACAGATCGGTCCAATCATATTAATCTGATCATTACTCAATATGACCCATGTCCAATTTATGATTGCAACCCATTACAGTTGAACTGATGAGCTTCTCATATGGGAAGACTGATCCATTCAATTGAGTTAATGAAAAATTATTTCATTTTTTTAGCTGAAATCTTAAGCAGTTCTACAAAAAAAGGAATTATCCCTAATCAACTTAACAAGTGGTGGACTGACCCAAGTCAAAGGTTTATTATTATTATTATTATTATTATTATTATTATTATTTATTATTATTATTATTTATATATAAATATTATCTAATTATGAACATAAAATATTTATAATAAAATTATATATATATAATTTGTTAACCACTAGTTCTAAGTATCTCCTCAGCAACAATCTAAACCGCGACTAGTATGGATTGACAGTCAAATCGAATAGCACCATAAGTATATATGTTCTATCTATTCCGACTGAATCGAGTTTATAAATAATGATCATAACCCAATTATACTTCCAAATACAAGAATAACTTAAAACAATATGAATAAACTATATCTTCTTCACCTAATGTTGATTATGATAGTTTTAACTTCGTTATCAAATGCAAATATCAAACTCTCAATTTTAAAAAGGTGAAGTTTATCATGTTTACATTTTTTTTAAAAATAAGATAAGTGACGAAAGCAACTCATGACCCTAAAAGAAAAACTATCAAATTTTTTACCAACTAAACTATCTAACACATTGAAAAAATTATTATGTTTAAACTTATTGAATGTTATGATAACATGATTGAATGCAATACAAAATAACAATGGATCAGTGTAGCCCCACCTTTCAGGTTTCATAATCATCAGATTTATTATGATTTAGTCATGGTAGTTGGTGAAAACATAATTTGTACTACTTTAATCATATATCCATGTATAAAGTTCAACTTAGTAGGTCAAATGAAGTGCAAATAGACGATGATCATGTGATAAATTATGTTCATGTATATATATATATATATATATATATATATATAACGTGTGTGTTTCTGATACGGATTATTTTGACGCATATATTGAATTCGGATTCACAAAGTATGATTTGTGGTTCCCTTTCTTTCTATTGCCAACTACGCTGCAATCCATGTGAACCACCCGACATAAAATCCAACAATAACTTCCCTTCAGGATCTAATCGTCGTCATCTTCAACCCCAACTACTACGTCATTATGTCCTACCAATATCTTTCTCGAAAGCCGAATACCAGACCATTATTGCCCCATTGATTGCTCCTCTACATCTTGTTGGGCTGATGGCCCATATTCAGCCCATGTGGGCTTTATCAGCCCACAGCCCACACCCTCTCTTAACCTAACCCTAATTAAGATTAGGGGGGTGTGGTGGCTGCGTTTTAGAGGCAGATTAAGGCTATAAAAAGGCAGCAACGAGACAGATCTTGGAGGCCACGGGATTCCAAAGAGAAGAAGGAGATCAAGGCAGAAAAGGAAGAGAAAGAAAGGGAAGAAGACAAGGACAACGCAGAGAGACTGTTCACAATCATCTAGCAGTGTTCTCATCTCAGGTTAGATCAAATCTACAGTAAACTCTTGCTGTGATTACTTGGGGAGGTTTTAGATATTGTGAGCAGTGACGTGATCCTTGTATCCCAGTTATTCTCTTGTGGTTGTTGCTAGGGTTTTGAGCAAGAGATTGAGATTTGTATATTCATTATTCTCATAGTGGATTATCTCTAGTTTGCCCCGTGGTTTTTACCCTTCACATTGAAGGGGTTTTCCACGTATATCTTGGTGTTCTGTTTGATTGTGTTTCCATTTTATTCCGCTGCGTATTTTGGTCTTATAGTATTTGTTCCTATACAAAGGTTATTCCTCTTTTTATCCCCATCAACTGGTATCAGAGCGGGGTTTTGGTGATTTAATTTTTGTATTTGAACATGGAGGCCAGTAATATTTCTCGCATGATTAGTTTAAATTGAAATAATTGGATGATATGGAAACCAAGAATAGAAGATCTCTTGTATTGCAAAGATTTGTATGGACCTTTGCAAGGGGATAGTGCAAAACCTACAACTATGACAGATGATGAGTGGAAGAGGTTAGATCGAAAAACAATTGGGTTTATTAGACAGTGGCTTGATGATAGTGTCTTTCACCATGTTTCTACTGAAATTTCTGCATATTCTCTTTGGAAAAAATTGGAAAGTCTCTATGAGAGAAAAACAGCTGGCAACAAAGCTTTTTTGATCAGAAAACTTGTGAACCTAAAATATAGAGAGGGTGCTTCTATTGCTGAGCATTTGAATGAAATGCAGAGTATTATTAACCAGTTATCCTCTATGAAAATGTCTCTTGATGATGAGTTGCAGGCATTGTTACTTCTCAGTTCATTACCAGAAAGTTGGGAGACACTGGTGGTTTCCCTCAGTAATTCTGCGCCAGATGGTATTGTCACTATGAGTCAAGTAATAAGCAGTTTGTTGAATGAGGAGTTGAGAAGAAAGAGTTCAGCAACATCTCAGAATGATTCACAGTCACTTATCTCAGAGAACAGAGGAAGGTCAAAGTCCAGAAGCAGTTCACGTATGGGTAGGAGCAAGTCAAGATCAAGAAAAGATATTGTTTGCTATAACTGTGGTGAGAAAGGACATTACAAGAACCAATGTAAGCAACCTAAGAAGAACAAGAAAAAGGGAAAAGAAGTGGAGTCTACAGAATCAAAGGATAATACTACAGCTATAGTGCAGGGTGGTGATTATTTGATTTTGTCTCCTTCTGATGATATTTTTTCTTGTGTGTGTCAGGATCTTGAGTGGGTGATTGACACAGGTGCTTCTTATCATGCTACACCTCGGAGGGAGTTTTTTGCTACATACAGGTCTGGAAACTTTGGTGTTGTCAAGATGGGCAACTATGGCACAGCAGACATCATTGGCATGGGTGATATCCATTTAAAGACCAACCTTGGCTGCAAGTTGGTACTTAAGGATGTGAGACATGTGGTTGACTTGAGGCTGAATTTAATTTCAGTTGGAAGACTAGATGATGAAGACTATGAAAGCAGATTTCACAGAGGGCAATGGAAACTCAGTAAGGGTTCTCTTGTTATAGCTAATGGAAAGAAATGTCATACTTTGTACAGGTTGCAGGCTAAAGCTTATGGTGAGCAGTTAAATGCTACAGAGAAAGACTTCAGTATGGAGTTGTGGCATAGGCGATTGGGACACATGAGCGAGAAGGGGCTGCAAACTCTTTCCAAGAGAGAGGTATTACCAGATCTCAGAGGTATACATCTGAACCCTTGTATTGATTGTTTAGCTGGTAAACAACATAGAGTTTCATTTGCTAGTGCTGCTTTGTCTAGAAAAATGCATGCCTTAGACCGTGTTTATACAGATGTATGTGGTCCTTTGAGGATAAAAACTCCTGGTGGATCCGTTGATGTTCTTGGTATAAGTGGTGCACTTTATTTTGTCACTTTTATAGATGATTTTTCTAGGAAAGTTTGGGCCTATGCTTTGAAGACCAAAGATCAGGTTATTAATGTCTTTAAAGAGTTTCATGCCAGGGTTGAAAGGGAGACAGAAAGGAAATTGAAATGCATAAGATCAGATAATGGTGGTGAGTATACAGGATTGTTTAATGACTATTGCAGGTCACATGGAATCCAACATGAGATGACAGTTCCTGGTACACCTCAGCATAATGCAATTGCAGAGAGGATGAACCGCACCATTATGGAAAATATCAGATGTATGCTTTCACAGGCCAAGCTACCCAAAAGGTTTTGGGATGAGGCTTTGAGGACTGCAGTTGATGTGATCAACTTATCACCATGTACAGCCCTAGATGGTGATGTTGCAGAGCATGTATGGTCAGGGAAAGATGTTTCCTACAAGCATTTGAAAGTGTTTGGTTGTCGTGCATTTGCACATGTTCCAGATAATGAGAGGTCCAAGCTGGATGGTAAGTCTAAAGAATGTATTTTTCTTGGTTACTCACATGATCAGTTTGGTTACAGGCTTTGGGATCCAGAAAAGCAGAAGGTGTTCAGGAGCAGAGATGTGATCTTCTTTGAGGATCAAACCTTTGAGGATTTGAAGAAGAAGGCATCAGCCAAGACTTCTGCAGAAGGATTAGCAGATTGTGACCCAATTACTCCTCCAGTATATCAGGGTGATGGGGGAGATATGCAGGAAGATGGTGTAGAACCTGATATTGATCTACCTGTAGGACATGTTGAGCAAGAAGAAGTAGGAGAGCAAGTTCCCGCAGAACCTCAGTTGAGAAGATCTTTTAGACAACGTCAACCTTCCAGAAGATACTCTACAGATGAGTATGTGATGCTTACTGATGCAGGTGAACCAGAGAGTTACCAGGAAGCAATTGAGAGTGAGCAGAAAGAGAAGTGGTTAGCTGCTATGCAGGAAGAGATGGATGCTCTTCAGAAGAACCACACTTATGATTTGGTGCTACTACCAAATGGAATGAAGGCCTTGAAGAACAAGTGGGTTTTTAGGTTGAAGACTCAAGAATATTGTTCTCAACCAAAGTACAAAGCTAGATTGGTTGTGAAAGGCTTTGGTCAAAAGAAATGTATTGACTTTGAAGAGATATTTTCTCCTGTTGTTAAAATGTCTTCTATTCGTGTTGCTCTTGGTATTGCTGCTAGCCAGGACTTGGAGGTTGAGCAGTTAGATGTGAAAACAGCTTTCCTTCATGGTGATTTGGAGGAGGAAATTTATATGGAGCAACCAGAAGGCTTCAAAGTTAAAGGTAAAAATAATTTTGTCTGCAAGTTGAAGAAGAGCTTGTATGGGCTAAAGCAAGCTCCAAGACAGTGGTACAGAAAGTTTGATTCATTTATGATAGAAAATGGATACAAAAGAATGGCTTCAGATCATTGTGTGTACATCAAATGGTTTGGTGAGGATTTTATTATTCTCTTACTTTATGTTGATGACATGCTTATTCTTGGGAAAGATATGTCTAAAATTGACAGGTTGAAGAAGGAACTGAGTGAGTCTTTTGCAATGAAGGACATGGGGCCAGCAAAGCAAATACTAGGCATGCAGATTTCTCGTGACAGGAAAAATAAGAAGATTTGGTTGTCACAGGAGAAATACATCGAGAAGGTATTGGAAAGATTCAGTATGAGCAATGCTAAGCCAGTTGGTTCTCCTCTTGCAGGTCACTTCAAGTTGTGCTCAGAACAGAGTCCGTCAAGTGATGAGGAGAAGGAGAAAATGCAAAAGGTTCCTTATGCTTCAGCAGTTGGAAGTTTAATGTATGCAATGGTATGTACGAGGCCAGACATCGCATATGCAGTGGGTGTTACTAGCAGATTTCTTGCAAATCCAGGCAAAGAACACTGGGCAGCGGTGAAGTGGATTTTTAGATATCTCAGAGGGAGCTCTAAGGTTTGTTTAAGCTTTGGAGGTGGACCACCTGTGTTGACAGGTTACACAGATGCAGATATGGCCAGAGATATAGATACGAGGAAGTCTACTTCAGGTTATGTACTTACTTTTGCAGGGGGAGCTGTGTCATGGCAATCCAGGTTACAAAGGTGTATTGCTCTCTCCACCACAGAAGCAGAATATATTGCTGCTACAGAGGTATGCAAAGAAATATTATGGATGAAAGAATTCTTACAAGAATTGGGGCTGAAACAAAAAAATTATGTGGTGCATTGTGACAGCCAGAGTGCCATCCATTTGTGTAAGAACCCAATGTTTCATTCCAAGTCAAAGCATATAGATGTCAGATACCACTGGATTCGAAATGTATTTGAAGAGAAGCAGTTGCAGCTTCAGAAAATTCATACAGATGACAACGGAGCAGACATGTTAACGAAGACCTTACCAAAAGAAAGACAGGAGATATGCCGACAGTTGGTCGGCATGGCTTCACATTGAGGAGTCATGGGACAGCCTCCCTTATGGGCTGAAGGGGGAGGTTGTTGGGCTGATGGCCCATATTCAGCCCATGTGGGCTTTATCAGCCCACAGCCCACACTCTCTCTTAACCTAACCCTAATTAAGATTAGGGGGGTGTGGTGGCTGCGTTTTAGAGGCAGATTAAGGCTATAAAAAGGCAGCAACGAGGCAGATCTTGGAGGCCACGGGATTCCAAAGAGAAGAAGGAGATCAAGGCAGAAAAGGAAGAGAAAGAAAGGGAAGAAGACAAGGACAACGCAGAGAGACTGTTCACAATCATCTAGCAGTGTTCTCATCTCAGGTTAGATCAAATCTACAGTAGACTCTTGCTGTGATTACTTGGGGAGGTTTTAGATATTGTGAGCAGTGACGTGATCCTTGTATCCCAGTTATTCTCTTGTGGTTGTTGCTAGGGTTTTGAGCAAGAGATTGAGATTTGTATATTCATTATTCTCATAGTGGATTATCTCTAGTTTGCCCCGTGGTTTTTACCCTTCACATTGAAGGGGTTTTCCACGTATATCTTGGTGTTCTGTTTGATTGTGTTTCCATTTTATTCCGCTGCGTATTTTGGTCTTCTAGTATTTGTTCCTATACAAAGGTTATTCCTCTTTTTATCCCCATCACACCTCTCCCTCTCTCTCTCTCTCTCTTTCTTTCTCTCTCTCTGTATATATAGGTGTGTGCACGAATCTTTATTGGATGCACAGTAGCCACGCCATGCTCTGATAACATTTCTTTTTCCTCCCTCCATCATCTCTTCCCAGAAACCGCATACCCTCCTCTCCAAAAACCACGGCTCTGCACCATAAAAATCTCCTCCCCTTCATCCTTAGGAGTTCCTGGCGATGAAGAGACTGGGCGTCCACCCCAAGTGCCTCAAGCGGTCCAAGGCGGCCAAGAAGACCCCGATCAAGGTGGTGTACATCTCGGACCCCATGAGGGTGACCGCCACCGCCGCCACCTTCCGCTCCCTCGTTCAGAGGCTCACCGGCCGGGACTCGGTGCTCGAAACGACGGATGACTCCTCGACAGCGTCTGCATCTCCCTCGGCGGCGAGCTCGACCCCGTCGAATCATGGCGTCAGCTGCAACGTGGAGCAGGAGAACAGCTTGGTGGCTCCGATCGAAGCGTTTGATGAGGCGTTTGTTGCACGAATGCTGGAGAGCTTTTCTGGATTCATGTAGCCGACGCTGTACTAGCTCCAATCCTCAAGTAAGAGGACGTTGGGAGTTTAACAAGTGTGACTCCATCATGGTGGTGTTCTCCCAAGGATTCTGTATATATTCCTCCTTTGGTAGTATTACTGTACTTTCCATTGCACTTGCAAGTAAACTCTTATTTGAGTGTGATCTTCTTATGAAAAGATCAAACATGCTTGGCCATGGGTTATTGGAAGGCATTGGGATGATACAAATATAGGAGATGTATATAAGATTTTATGTGTAGTGGTGAATGAAGTGGAGTAGCATCTCATGGAATTCCTTCATAAACAATTCTTTTACCCATATATTATGCCTCCTGGCCACAAAAATTATATATCTTCCAAATAAAAGTTGGGATTTATGAAAAGGAAGTGATTTTTCTTACAAAAATGAACAACATTTTTGCACAAGACCTCTACTTAATTACCTTCTCACTAGAAAAGGGAAGCAAGAAATGTGTATGATTACATCCCTAGTAACTAAAAATTCCTTTTATACAATAAAATTCTTGTAGGTAACAAAACATATAACACTGGTATTCTCTATCAGTATTTGGGACACCATCTATTAATATATGTTAAGTCTTCTCAATATTGATATTCTCCTTATTTAAGAAAAAATAAAACATCTTTTTTTTTTTTTTCTAATTTCTTATGTTTCCATTAATCTTCTCCTGATCTATACATGTTTAATTAAAACCAGTGTTATAAGGTTGAGTTAATGCTCATTGATGTTCCGTTCTTTTGCTTTGCTGTCCACTATTCATAAAACACTTATGGTAGTTCACTTGCTTTCATATTTGATAGGTTAGATAGATAAGATGGTGCTATCAACCACGTAGCCAAGTGAGCTATCATAGTTAAGGCAATTGTGTTCTTTTATCAACCAGGTAGCCAAGTCAGCTATCATGAACTTTCTTATGGGTGTCCATACAATTAGTATAGTTTTAGCTAGTTAATTATGTTAATTTAACTGTATTCATATTATTGTTATTATACAGAATAATTTTAATATCAAATCTAAAATCAAATAATCATATATCCAATGTGCGTATTTTTCAATGAGAATATTTTTATTTGATTCATAGAATGCACTTTATAGTTTAATCTATAGAATGCAGCAATACCAATCTCCTCTCTTATTATCTCTCAAAGAACCACCATGAGTGATGAAATAGAAATTAGGGAGAGTTGAGAATAGATATATAATCTCTTGTTGTATTATGTTATAAGGTGTATTAAGTCTTTAGGATATCCTATATATTATAGGTGAGAGAGGTCATCTCCTAAGAAATCTATCGACTTTCTTTTTATTGTATAATAACCATAATCAAAATATAATCATATTTTTAATTATCTTATCTAATATTTTTTCACTTACTCATTAATTTATAAGATAAAAAAATTAAAATTAAAATAAATAAAATAAAAGTTTATTAAAAATAATTTTATCAATTCAATTTTAGAAAAATTAAATAATATTTTATGCATGGTCATAAATTTTAAAATAAGTCAACAAGTCAAATAAATACAATAATACTTTATTAAATCTGATTATCAATACAAGTCACAATGGTTCTATGTCATCAATATCATGCTCCCTTCTATTAGGATCGTTTCGACATTAAGAGAGGGGGTGAATTAGTGCTTTCATAAAAATTACATTAATTCAAAAATATCGTTCAATCAAACCAGTATCGAAAAGATGTTTAACTTGCAATGTGCATAAAAGTAGTGAGCAAGTAAATCAGTAAGCAATATGAATAAAAAGCATAAATAGAAATGCAAGCTAATTTTATAGTGGTTCGGTTGTCCCGACCTACGTCCACTCTTGATTCTTCTTCCGTCGAGGCCATTGACGTTCACTATCGATCTTCTTTCGACGGATGAAGATCAACTACCCTCTTACAACTCTTTCTCTTTTTCATATGCTCAGGAAAGAACCTTTATACTTCTCTTTTACACTTAGACGTCATTCCTCCCTTAGAAATACCTCTAACTCTAGGAGGAAGATACTCTAAATTTTAAAAGAGATTACAACACATTTTCACTCAAGTATTATTTCTCTTTCTATTTAATTTCTTGCTACCTCAATTAGGAAAGAGTGGGGTATTTATAGACCCCAAATGACTTCAAAAGTAGAGTCAAAAAAATATCACATCCTCGGTTTCAACGGTACTGGCGGTCCCACCGTCAGTATTGGGTGGTACTACCACCTGCACCCTTGACAACTGGTGGTACTACTATCCAATCTGGGCGATACTACTGCCTACCAGACTGACATTGGGCGGTACCACCACTTGATACAATTTGGGAGACTGTATCTTGGTGGTACCACCACCTGTTCTACCAGTGCCACCGCTTGACCCATATATGGGTCATTGAATCAGCCTCCTAATGGGCCTAACTCAACCTTGAATCAGGTCCAATGAGCCCATAATTGAGTTAGCCTAGTTAAACCTGAAACTAACTCAATTAGACCTAGACTACTTTGATCTAGACACACATGATTACAAGCGTGAATCCTATGTTGCTTGATATATCATTGATTCATATGATCCTTCAACGCATAGTCATCTCGTTTGGTGTATTGCCCAATCGGCATATTGACCTTCTGTAACATCCGATCTCCTTTAGTACAATATCCAATCTTTTGGCCCAATGCCTGAACTTATGGCACGAAGTCCTTCCGGCATGTCGACCATGTTGAATCTTGGATTTTGATAATGAAACCAATTGATGTGTTTATGATCTAATCTACATTTTGAGTGATGTAGGACTAACTTCGATTAGGAAAGATAATTAAAGCAAGAAGAATTATGTTGGGCCGGAGTGGAACATGTTAGAAGATTGGACGTCGAGCCGAAGGATCGGTCGATGTATCAACAAAAGGCCTTGGGCCATGGGATCGCGCATCGGGCCAAGAAGAGCAAAAATTACACCAAGAAAATCAGAGTTGCGGAGGTCAACTGACCGATTGGACAATAGGCTACAAAAGAGGATAATGCGCTGAAGAATTGGACGAGGCGTCGATGAATCAATGACATGCCGAATAATATTTGATTAGCTTTGTAATAATTTTCTAGATCGAAGTAGATTTTAGGCGTAATTGGGTTGGAATTGGGCCAACTCAATTAGGGGCCAATTGGGCCTAAGTTTGGGCTGTGTTGGGCCAAGTGAAAAGGTCCAAATAGTGACCCAACATGTGAAACCGTCATGGCACAATCTCCGAGACTGTGTCAGGTGGTGGTATCACTGATTTGGGCAATGGTACCGCCCAGACACAATCTTTGAGAGACTGTCAAGCGATTGTACCGCTAGTCTGGGCAGTGGTATCGCCCAGACACAATCTTCTAGGCGGTGGTACCGCCCAGTGCAGGTGGTGGTATCGCCCGTACCCCGAAATCTTAGGGATTTGAATCTTAGCTCCAAGTTTTGAAGTCATTTGGAGTCTATAAAAACCCCAGCTATTCCTACAAGGAGTAGTAAGAAAGTTAAGCAAAACTCTATAATTCTAAAGTTGTAAACCCTATTAGAAAGTTGAGTTCCCTTCTCCTAAAGCTTAGAGAGAATTCTAAGGGAGGTGTATGAGGGATACCTTGTAAAAGAGGATCGTAAAAGGTTGTCTCATAAACTTGTGAAAAGGAGAAAAGGGGTATAAAAGGGTAGTTAATCTTTGCCCGTTGAAAGAATAATTTGGAGAAGAAGACTTTCTCTTTGAATGCCAAAGCTATGAATGCTTTGTTTTACGTCTTAGACAAAAATGAATTTAATCATGTTTCTATTTGCGAAACTACTTATGAGATTTGGCATACACTTGAAATCACACACGAAAGGACGAGTAGAGTTAAAGACTCTAAAATTAATCTTTTGATGCATGATTTCGAGTTATTTCATATAAAACCAAGCGAAACTATTATTGACATATACACCCATTTTATGGATGTCATCAATAGTTTAAAAACACTTGGTAAAAGTTTTTTCAAATTTTGAACTTGTTAACAAGATATTAAGATCCCTTCCAAAGAGTTGGGATCCTAAAGTAACGGCTATTCAAGAATCTAAGAACTTGAACCATTTTCCAATTGAAGAATTTATCGGATTTGACACTTAGAACAAATAAAGACCACTCAAGCGAAAGCTCAAGTGATGATAACTTTGAACTCTTAACAATAAAGCTTAAAAAAATTTTAAAACAAGAATCGAAGAATAAAAATAAACTTAAAAAGAAGAGGTTGCCAAAGAAGAAGACACTCAAGGTGACTACGGACAAAACGAGCTCATCCGAAGATGAGGAGCAAACCAACAAGGGCAATGTGGCGAACTACGCTTTGACGGCTTTCGTCAATAAGGTAAGCGACTAAATCGAATATCTTTTTCCTTACCATAAAATTACTTAGTATTTTTCATGATTAGTTTTAAATATATATATTTTTTATCATGAGAATTGCTAATAATACTTGCACATTAAATAAGATTAATTCCTTGTATGTTATAAGAAACAATTATGTGTATCTTGATGATTTTGTATTGTTTTTCGATTTTAAAAATGATAGATGGTTTTCATATGAAAAAAACTTGAGCATACTTACATGAAATCAATCACAAAATTTGGAACTAAAAGAACTTGAGCTATTTTTTTATAGGAATCTATCTACGCTGCCTTTATTGAATTTTTCGAAAAGTGATATTGATGATGATTTTGGATCTATTTTCATATGACTCATTTTACTAATGAGATGATATATTCAACTAAATCATTTATCGCATTTATGACTTGTGATATATTCAACATGAAACATCTTTCTTGATGCACGTATGATTCACTCTTTTAAGAGAATATTTATCAAATCATGATAAGTTGAGATTTTCTTTATATGAATCAAGGCTTTTCATTATTCTCTTATGATTCTACTTGCTATATATAT
The DNA here is from genome assembly GCF_036884655.1 of Musa acuminata AAA Group. Taxonomy (NCBI): domain Eukaryota; kingdom Viridiplantae; phylum Streptophyta; class Magnoliopsida; order Zingiberales; family Musaceae; genus Musa; species Musa acuminata. The sequence continues at coordinate 67,175 of NW_027020391.1, forward strand.
TTAAGAGGAGCTTTTCGATATAAATTATGAGATTTCTTATGCATGAATCAAGATGATTGATTATTTTTTCTCCTACAATTCTTTTGTTGTTTACTAAAGAGAATATCTTTTTTAAAATTAATGACTAACAATTTCTATTAAAGATCTTATACTATTTGATCTCCTAAGATTTTCTTTTTATTATTTAAAAAGGAGATTTGTTAAGATGAATCATTTACGAATTGATCTTTCTTGATCTTTCATTTTTCATGTCATGATTTTCATTTGATTACATTTGTATTTATGTGATGCTTAGAGCATTGATATCAAGAGATTTGATAAATCAATTTATGTCATTTTGAATCTCTTGAAAATGATTTTGATGATTTCATGATTTGAATCTAAATGAGATTTTTTTTCCAATCGAATCATGAACCTTCTCTTAATTTCTTAACTTGAGATTTTCTTTTATGAATCAAAATCTCTTGCTCTTTATTCTTGTATTATTCTTGCATTTTGATTAAGAGAAAATTTTCTATTAGAATAATGTCTTTTGGTATTCAAATAATATTTGATATTATATCTTTCATGCCATGATTTATTTATGATACTCCCTTATATTCATAAATTGTATACCTCATCATATTTGATTTAAATTTATCTTTGTTATGATGTGAAAATTAATGTAAAAGGAAAAGAATTACAAAACTGTATTCTTCTCTTCTTTTTGACAATAACAAAGGGGGAGAAAGAACTCACTAGCTTACATGTTCTAAAAAGATGTAAAATTTTACTAACTTGTATATCTAAAACTTGCTAGCTTGCTCATTTCAAAAGAGAAGCAAGAATTACTAGCTTGCACATCTCAAAGTAGAAGCAAAATTACTAGCTTGCACTTCTCAAGAGAGAAGAAAGAACTTGCTATCTTGAACATCATCAAGAATTGCTATTTTGCAATCTCAAGAGAAGCAAAAGTACTATCTTACACATCTCAAGAGAGGCAATACTCATGATGCATGAACATCTCAAAATTTGCTAGCTTATATATTGGAAAATGATATAAAACTTTCCAAAGATGCTAACTTGCATGTTGTAAAATGAAGTAAAATTTTGCTATCTTGCGCTTTGCAAAGGAAGCAACAAATACACTTCTTAAAAGAGAAGAAAGAAAATTACTAGCTTGCATGATGATAAAACTTGAAATTATGTTTTGATTTGAAATTACATCTCAAAAAATTGGCTAGATGCACTTCTCCTTTTTGTTGATGACAAAGGGGAGAAGATACGATGATATGAGAATTATGTATGGGATAGGATGTAATATACTTTGATATTTTGATACCATGATGATTTAAAATATTTATGATAATGCATGCAAAACTTAAGATAATGATGCATGCAAAGCAATGATATGCATATAATGTGTTGCAAATATTTATGATTAAATTTGCTTTGACTTGAATTCAATTTGAATTCAAGGTTCTATCGATGTGGTATATTGATAGGGGGAGTTAAGGTTAACTCCGTCATCAATTGGTTGTCATCATAAAAAAGGGGGAGATTGTTGAATCTTGATTTTTGATGATGAAACCAATTGATGTGTTTATGATCTAATCTGCGTTTTGAGTGACGCAGGACTACCTTCGATCAGGAAAGACAATTAAAGCAGAAATAATCATGTTGGGCCGGAGTAGAACATGTCAAAAGATTGGACGTCGAGCTAGAGGATTAGTTGACATATTGATAGAAGGCCTCGGGCCATGGGATCGAGCATCGGGCTAAGAAGAGCGGAAATTACACCAAGGAAATCGAAGTTGCGGAGGTCAACTGGCCGATTGGGCAATGGGCCGCAAGAAAGGATGATGCGCCGAAGAATCGGTCTAGGCATCGATGAACCAATAACATGCTCGACAACATTTGATTTGCTTTGTAATAATTATCTAGATCAAAGTAGATTTTAGGCATAATTGGGTTAGAATTGAGCCAGCTCAATTAGGAGCCAATTGGGCCCAAGTTTGAGCTGTGTTCGGCCAATTCAAAACCGTCGTGGCACAGTCTCTAAGACCATGTCAAATGGTGGTACTGTCTAGACAAAATCTACGAGATTGTCAGGTGGTAGTACGACCAGTCTAGGCAGTGGTACCGCTCAGACATAGTCTTCTAGGTGGTGGTACCGCAAGACTGGGTGGTGGTACCGCCCAGTGTCAGGCTGAAGGCAGTGGTACTGCCCGTACCCCGAAATCTCAGGGATTTGAATTTTGGCTCCAAGTTTTGAAGCCATTTGGGGTCTATAAATACCCCAACTATTCCTGCAAGGAGTAACAAGAAAGTTGAGCAAAACTCTAAGATTCTAAAGTTGTAAGCCTTATTAGAAAGTTGAGTTCCCTCTTCCAAAAGCTTAGAGAGAGTTCTAAATGAGATGTATGAGGGATACCTTATAAAAGAGGGTTGTAAAATATTGTCTCCTAAACCTATAAGAAGGAGAAGAGGGGTGTAAAATGGTAGTTGATCTTTGCCCATTGAAAGAAGATCGTTGGTGGATGCCGGTGGCCTTGACGAAAGGGGAATCTACGGAGTGTATGTAGGTCACGACGACCAAACCACTATAAAAATCTGGTTTGTAATTCTTTTATACAATTTACCTTTACTGCAAACTACTTTACTTTCACTATGCTTCCATACACTTTCAAGTTGAACATATTACCTATACGAGCTTTGTCAGATATCATATTTAATCGAAACGAAATTTTAAAATTGATGTTTTTACCGTTGCACTAATTCACCCTCCCTCTTAGTGCCGACTCGATCCTAACAGACCAGTCTTTCGGCCCAATGTCCAATCTTCTAACATGTTTCACTCTAGTCTAACGCTTGATTCTTCCTGCTTTAATCAATTTACCTTTCCATGATCGAAGTTAGTCTTGCATCACTCAAATGCATATTAGATCATAACTTCATCAATTGGTTTCATCATCAAAATATGAGATTCAATAATCTTCCCCTATTTGATGATGATAACCAATTGATGATGAAGTTTAAACTAAACTCCCCCTATTAATATGTCATATTGAATTAAAATAAACTTTTCTTCAAAAAGAACGATAACCTTTGAAACCATGACTTTTATATCATTGCATGCACATAAAATCATGAGTATTGTATGCATAATTTCAACTCATCATAATTTCAAAACATTAAAATATACCATGCATGATCATCATCATAACTTTGTCTACTAGACTGACACTGGGCAGTACCATCGCCTGACATAGTTTGGGAAACTATGTCTGGGCGATACCACCGCCTAGTCTGGCGGTGCCACCACTTGACCCATTTATGAGTCACTGAATGAGCCTCCCAATGGGCCCAACTCAGCCCAAAATCAGGCCCAATAGGCCCCTAATTGAGTTAGCCTAGTTACACCCGAAATTAACTCAATTAGTCCTAGACTATTTTGATCTAGACACACATGATTACAAGGATGAATCATATATTATCCATTATGTCATTGGTTTATATGGTGCTTTATCTGATCATTAGGTGCATCGTCCTCTCCTTTAACATATTATCTAATCAGCATATTGACCTTCCGTAACATCCGATCTCCTTTGGCGCAATGTTCAATCCTACAACCCGATGCTTAAACTCATGGCACGAAGTCCTTCCAACACGTCGACCAGTCCTCCTGCCAAATGTCCAATCTTCTGACATGTTCCACTCCGGCCCAACGTTTGATTCTTCGTTCTTTAATCAATTTGCCTTTCCATAATCGAATTTAGTCCTATATCACTCAAACACATATTAGATCTTAACTTCATCAATTGATTTCATCATCAAAATCTGAGATTCAATAATCTCCCCCTATTTGATGATGATATCCAATTGATGATAGAGTTTAAACTAAACTCCTCTTATCAATGTGTCATATTGAATTAAAATAAACTTTCAATCAAAAAGAATGATAACTTTTTAAACAATGACTTTCACATCGCTGCATGCACACATGCATAATTTCAACTCATCATAATTTCAAACCATTAAAGTATACCATGCATGATCATCATCATAACTTCTCCCCCTTTGTCATCAACAAAAAGGAGAAAAGTGCAACTAGTAAATTTTTTGAAACATGCAATTTAGTAAGTTAGCAAGTTTTACTTCACTTTTGAACATGCAAGCTAGTAAGTTTTTGAGATATAAAAGTTAGCAATTTTACTTTTCTTAAGATGTGAAAGCTAGCACTTTTGCTTTTCTTAAAATGTGTAGCTAGCAAACTTTGCTTCTCTTTTGAGATGTGCAAGCTAACAATCTTTGCCTTTCTTTGAAATATGTAAGCTAGCAATTTTGTCTCCCCTTTTGTCATTATCATAAAGAAGAGAATAATACAATAGTATAATTCTTTTCTCTTTACATAAATTTTTAAATCATGAAAAAAAGATATCAATTTGGTGATGAGGTATATAATTCATGAATACAAGGGAGTCATATGGGATAAATAAATTATGACATGAAAGATATTAATATCAAATCATGAGCACCAAAAGATATGATTTATTTTGATAAATCTCCTCTTGAATAACAAAAAGAAATCTTAGGAGATCAAATAGTAAAAGATCTTCAAAAAAAATTTTAAGTCATGAATCAAGAGAAAAAACATGATTCATTTGAATAATTCTCTTCAATAAAATAAGAGAATTATAGTGAACGATCTTGATTTATATAAAAATCTCAAGTTATAATTATCAAGATCATGGTTTGTTTGCATAATTCACCTCTTTAGTAAATGGTAAAACGAAGAAATCATAGAAGATAAAAAAGATTTTGATTCCTATAAAAGATACCTCAAGTCAAGAATTCAAGAGAGTTCATGATTCGGTTGAAAAAAACTCTTTCAATTTTAAATAATCAAAATCACTTTTATAGTTCAAGAGATTCAAAAATATCATAATTAGGTTCATCAATCTCTTATTGAAAAATTCGATAAGCTTAAGGGATAGAGAAATTTTCAAGAAAAATATATTATTCTTTTTTGGCTATTTCAATTCATGTGATTGATTTCATATAAGCATGCTCTTGTCTTTTATGCTAAATCCATACATCATCGATTAAAACCGAAAAATAAGTTTTGTCATAATAATGATCAATAGTATAACATAAAAAAAACATCTTTAATCAAATAATTTCAATGTCAATGCTATTGTTATTTCATCTAGTGAGCTTTATGAAGTGTGTTGGATCTCCGGTCATATGCCTTGAGTATCCATTATCAAGATATCATTTTGCTCATAGCTTTCGATTATAGTCATTTCTATAAGAAAGGTGGGTTTGTTTTAGGTACCAATTTGACTTTGGGTCCCTCAAGATTAGATCTACCTATCTTGTCTATTGGCATAAAGTCATTTATGGTTCCTTTAGAAACCCAAACTAATTTATACGAGTCATACTTTTTAAATATATATTTATAAGCAAAATGACCATGTCTACTACAAAAATTATACTTAACCTTAGGAAAAATATGTAATGTTAGTCCTTTAACAAATGTAGTTAGATTTTGTTGAGTGTTACTCATAAAGCTGATTTCTTCCTTTCCATGAACATGACCCTTATTGGTAAGAATCATATTTAATGATTTGCTACCAATTTTAAAATTTTCTAATGCTTGTTCTAATAACATAAATTTCTTTTTATATAAATCTATCTCTTCATATTTTAGTGCAAGGAGTTAACAAGTATTTATCATACTCATTTTTAAAATTTTTAAACTCATTAGAAAGAGAAGGGTGATCCTTTTTTAATAATTTATATTTTTTACCAACTAATTTACATTCATCAAACAAATCATGAAAAACATTAAGTAATTCATTGTAAAGTAAAGAAGCTTCAGTTGAGTCGCATACCTCGTCGTCAAAGGCCATCAAGGTGTAGTTGGCCACATCGACTTTGTTGGTTTGCTCCTCATCTTTAGATGTACTGGAATAGTCCAAGTTACCTTGAGTGCTTTCTTCTTTTTTGGCAATTTTTTTTTTAGTTTTGTACACTCAACTTTGGAGTGCCCTGACTTTTTGTGTTCATAGCAAGTGATTGTATCCTTTTTGAGTTCATTTTTAGATTCTAATATTTTTTATTATAGTCCATAATGATCTTTGTAATTTATCTTGTTAAGATAATCCTATAATCACATTCAACTAGAATTTATATATACATAAATGTCAATAGGATAACAGAAATAAATAATTTTAATTAAGTAATAAAAAATTAATAAAAATATTCACTTATACACATCAGCCTATCTTTCTTGAGTTGATCACAAGTCTCATTCTAAGAATATATTCTTTAAACATTTTAGGTTATAAAACTTTAGTAAATAGATCAACAATCATCAAAGTGGTGCTTATGTTCTTAATTGACACATTGTTTTTGGATTCTTTCTCTAACCACTAAGTACATTATTTCAATATGCTTAAAACCACTAGAATACTAATCATTTTTAGAGAAAAAAATTATTACGATATTATCACAAAATATCTTCAATGGTCTAGTAATTGAGTCAACCACACTAAGTCCTGATGATTCAATAAGCGATTACCTTATTTATGGTCTTAAAGCATGTCAGAAATTTAATTTCTAATATTGATGATGTAATAAACGATTGCCTTACACTTTTAAAAGAAATTGACACTTCAGCTAACATGAATATGAATCATGAAATGAACTTCTTACTTTCGAGTCAATTTACAAAATCAACATATGAAAATATCTCGTTATTGCTAGTCATAGTGCCTTGCAAGCCAATCACATGAGTGTATGACATGACACATAATTTTTTTGCTTATTATTATTATGATATTTTCTCACTTTATATTGCTTGATACATAAATATATTATGATATCTATAGATTTGTGTAATGGGAATCGGATCGTGATGAGATCACGATAATGAGACTAATTCACCTTTTAACATAGACCCAAAATAATCATGGTCATAGGTTACTCGAGAGGGACATCGAGATAACTTAATAAACTAGCTATATACCTATCTATATGATGGAGGCGACTAGTCTCATAGCTATTTATATGGGGATACTAGGGCTACAATGTAAGTGCTCATTAGAGAATGAGTTCACTGATTGATCCGCTCACGGAATGTTGGATGATTGATGATACCTCATTGTTAGACAACGATTCCGTCGTCCCAGTGGTGTACTTGGCCCTTAGACTTGAGACATCAAGGATGTCCTGTATGAGTACTCCATTTTTTTTATAATGAACTTATAGGTTTAGAAGTTTCAAATATAGTATAATTGGTCATTGGGAGTGGCAACCAATCTTACGAGGGCTATTGAGTGTCAATAGAGGATCATCTGCTCTCACTATTATGAGAGAAATATCTCATGTGTTCTTGCTCAAACAAATCCTTAGCCAAGGTCATTCAAATTGAGAGAGAAAGAGTTCTTTGGGAGAATCCGATTAAAGCGAGATTCGAGAAGAAACCATATGGGCTTGACAGCACCATGCCCAATGTATAGTCTCCAGGATATTAGATGGATGAGAGATTATAGGTATACGATAACTGAGGATAGATAGATCCAAAGGATTAGATTCCCTTATATCGTTTGAGACTACGGTGTAGTGGCCTAGTACGTTCGTAATCGATGAGTCGAGTGAATTATTATGAAGATAATAATTCACTGAGCCAAAAGTATTAAATCTCGTATTTTGATGATGAAACAAATTGATAGGTGTTTATGATTTAATCTATGTTTTGAGTGACGAAGGATGCTTTGATCAAGATGAGATAATTAAAGTAAGAAAAATCATGTTGTGTTGCAGGAAAATATGTCAGAAGATTGGATGTCGAGCTAGAGAATCAATCGACGTATCGATAGAAGGCTTCGGGCCATGGATTCCGGCATCGGGCCAAGAAGAGTGAATATTGCGCCAAGGATATTGGAGTTGCAGAGTTAACTAGCCAATTGGGTAATATGCCGCAAGAGAGGACGATGCGCCAAAGAATCGGACGAAGCGTCAAGGGACCAATGACATGTCGGACAACATGATTAATGCTTAGTATTAATTGTCTAGATCGAAGTGTGTTTTACATGTGCAGGATTAACTACGATAGCAAGGCTTGAAGCAAAATGAAGTCCCGGAGTTAAGGATGCGATTTCGTTGGGAGTTCGAGAGTTCGTCGGAAGTTCGTACATTCATCGGAAGTTTTGTCGAGAAGTCCCGGAGCTTGCCAAAGAAGCTCGTTGGAACTCGCCAAGAAGATCGTCGTGAAGTCCAGGAGCTTGTCGGGAGTCCGCTGGAACATTGCCGAGAGATCGTCGGAAGTTCGTCGGAAGATCACCGGAAGCTCGCCGGAAGAAACTAGACTTACAGACTTGTTTAGCATAGAATATGTCTTAGGAATCATAGTTAGCACATAATTGACTTTAGATTTGGGCCAACCCAATTAGGGGCCAGTTGGGCCCATGTAAGAACTATGTTGGGCCCAATGAAAAGGCCCAAACAGTGCCCCAAGAGGTGACACCGTCATGGCACAGTCTTCAAGACTATGTCAAGCGGTGGTACAGCTAGTCTAGGCGATTGTACCGCCCTTGACAGGGTGCCAAGTGATGGTACCGCCCAATATCAGACTGACACTAGCGGTGGTACCGCCCAGCGCAGGAGGTGGTACCGCCCGTGCTCGGGAAACTCAGGATGAGATATTTTTAGGCTCCAAGTTTGAATCAACTTGAAGCCTATAAATACCCCTCTCATCCCTAGTTAAAAAACACAAGAATAGAGAGATTATGCTAGTCATAGGTGCCCAGCAAGCCAATCACGTGAGTGATGGCACGTGTGACTTGATACAGAATCTTTTTGCTTATTATATTTTGGCATATATCACTTTATAACTATTGCATAAATGCATATATATATTGTGATGTCCTTGGATTTGTGCAATGGGAATCGGATCGTGATGAGATCACGATAATGAGATCGATTCACCTTTAAACACATATCCTAAGTAATCCCGGTCATAGGTTACTCGAGAGGGACATCGTGATAACCGGATAGACTGGTGTGCTGTATACCCGTCCATATGATGGATGCAGCTGGTCTCATAGCTGCTCGTGTAGGGACACTAGGGATACAGTACAGGTGCTCATTGGAGAATGAGTTCACTGATTGATCCGCTTACGGAATGCTGGATGGTTGATGATGCCTTATTGTCAGACAGCGATTCCGTAGTCCTAGTGGTGTATCTGGTCCTTAGACTTGAGACACCAAGGATGTCCTGTATGAGTGCTCCATTCTTTGATACCAGACTTATAGGTTTGGCTGTCCCCAGATCTAGTACAGCTGGTCATTGGGAGTGGTAGTCGACCTTACGAGGGCTATTGAGTGTCAATAGAGGATCATCCACTCTCGGCGTCATGAGAGGAATATCCTATGTGTTCTTGCTCAGACAAATCCCTGGCTAGGGTCATTCGGGTTGAGAGAGAAAGAGTTCTCCGGGAGAATCCGATTAGAGCGAGACTCGAGTAGAAACCGTATGGGTCTGACAGCACCATGCTCGATATACGGTCTCTGGGATATTAGATGGATGAGGGACTATAGGTACACGGTAACTGAGGACAGACAGGTCCAATGGATTGGATTCCCCTGTATCGTCTTGTTAGGATCGAGAGCACTAAGAGGGGGGGGGTGAATTAGTGCAGCGGAAATCTTACAATAATTTAAAAACCAAAAGCTGCGTTCGTTCAAAAACTATTATGATGCAAAAGCAAATTCTCAGTTTGTATCTAAGTGCAGTTTGCGTCTAAGCGCAGATTGCGTTTAAGCGCAGTTTTGCGTCTAAGCGCAGTTTTGCGTCTAAGCGCAGTTTTGCGTCTAAACTCAGATTTACGTCTAAACGCAGATTTACGTCTAAACGCAGATTTACGTCTAAACGCAGATTTACGTCTAAACGCAGATTTACGTCTAAACGCAGATTTACGTCTAAACGCAGTTTTACGTCTAAACGCAGTTTTACGTCTAAACGCAGATTTACGTCTAAACGCAGTTTTACGTCTAGACGCAGATTTACGTCTAAACTTTGAAACTCGTTTGTATACTCGCAGAAGGCAGTATGCAGTTGAAATCAAGACGTAAACGTGAACTGAAATCTGATGATTGAGCGAGGAAAGCCGATTTACGTCTGAATGCAGTTTTACGTCTAAATGTTGAAACTCGTTCGTAAAATCGTAGAGGACAGATTGCAGTTATTAATAGGATTAAAATGTAAGCGTAAACTGCAAAGACGCTCATTCGTAAAAGCACGGAAAACAGTTCTGCAGAATCAAACGTAAACGTAAACTGTAATGTATGAAAATACGAATTTACGTCTGAATGCAGATTTGGAAGAACAGCACTTAGAACTTGTTCGTGAAAGCGCAGAGAGCAGTAGTGATGAGGGAGGTTTGCAGTAATGATAAAGTGCTCGAAAATAAACGCAAACCAGAGATTTAGAGTGGTTCGGTCAGCCTTGACCTACTCCACTTTTGGCTTCCTCCGCCGATGAGGTTGCCGACGTCAACTAGGTGCCTTCCTTCAATGGGCGAAGGCCAAACTGCCCTTTTACAATTTCTCTCCTTTTGACAGGCTTAGGAGACAACCTTTACAGATGTTTTCTCTCCTCTCTTTACAACTCAAACTTGAAGAACAGAAGGAGGAGGAAAACTAGCAGTTTTGAGCTCTAAGAACCACTGAAAAGATCAAGATTTCGGGTCAGTTCTTGGTCAATTCAGTGCTGAATGGGTGGGGTATTTATAGGCCCCAACCCAATTCAAAATTCGAGCTCAAAACGATCAAATCGATCAAATCCCAGAATTCTGGGATCAGGCGGTTGCACCTCTCGACTAGAGAGGTGGCACCGCCTGGCAGAGCTCGAAGACTGAGCTCTGCCGATTGCTTCTCTCTGCCAGAGCTCGAAGACTGAGCTCGATGGTTGCATCACCTGGCAGAGCTCGAAGACTGAGCTTGGTGATTGCATCACCTGGCAGAGCTCGAAACTGAGCTCGGTGGTTGCATCACCTGGCAGAGCTCCAAGCTGAGCTCAGGCTGATCCACCTCTCTGCCAGAGCTCGAAGACTGAGCTTGGTGAATGCATCACCTGGCAGAGCTCGAGACTGAGCTCAGGCTGATGCACCTCTCTGCCAGAGCTCGA